>NW_017100190.1:1859300-1864320 GCF_001263275.1 Habropoda laboriosa | reverse complement strand
GGAGGGTACGATTTCACAGGAAGGAGAGACAACGCACGTTTAAGATATAATCTCGAGAAATTTTAGTTTTTCCTTTTTGAGTTCTGACGGGATTTTGCGCTTTGCTATGCACCGAAACCGAGGATATGAGGTATATGTATGCAGATCTTATGAATTCCTCTTTTTCTTATATTTTTTTCTTCTTCTTCTTTCGTTTGCCTGACGATATTAGGGAAAAGTCGACGGATCGACGAGCAATCCAACGAAATTTCATTTGAGTAAAGGAAGGTTCCCTCCTCTCCACGGCCCCCGCATATATTTAATACTCGTTTTTGTCCTTTTTTTTTCCCCTGTTACCAGTACGCATGCGCGCGTCAACGAGGTGGTGCGCGCGACGCGCGCATGCGTGTCGTGACAGTTATTACTCTTTTTTTTTTTCTTATCATCATCATCATCATTATCATCATCATCATCATCTTCATCATTATCATTATCATCGTCAGAATGATCATCTTCACTTTCTGTTCCTTAACTATAGCAGGCGGCTTCCGGCAACCATGATCGCCCGATCCGATCGATTCCCCGTTCGATTCGTCGATCGAAGAAACGACGAGCTCAGAAAGTATTTATCTTAAAGTAGTACTTATTCATCAAATTTTTTCCAACACGTACGACGATATTACTTTCTGATTGGATTGACGGGCTTTTTTGGGCGGATATGACTTAACACTTCGCGGATATTTTCTGTACTATGTTACAATATAATGTAATTATCGAGATGACACGAATCTTTCTCGTAACACGTTTTACAGTCGCGCGCGCTTCGTTCGATGTCCGATTGCTCCGTGTTGTGTATGTGTGTGTGCTTTTTTTTTGTTTCCTCGAAGTGTTTAATTATATTAGCTTTGAGAATTTTCTTTCTGGAAATCGACCGATCGTTTCTTGAACGGCATCGACGAATCGTGATTTTTTTTTTATAAAACATTGCGCGTACAACGTGAAACGTTTTCAAAGCACCCATTTAGTTTCTATCTCACTAAACCTTTCCGTATATAACCTCAAAATAAATCACTTCGTCCGAGATCACCATCACAATTCGTCAAATCCTGATCTTGATCTCGATCGTCGAGCGTATTCACGGCTGCGACGAAGTGCCTTCGTCTCATTCTCTCCCTCTCTCTCTCTCTCTTTCACGCTTTATCTCTCTCTCTCTCTCTCTCTCTCGCTTTCTTTATATTCTAAATCGTTTCTTTTTCATCTTTTTTTTTCTTTTTTTTGGGAACATATTGTGCCTACTGTTGTTACCTTGTTCATCATTGGTTGCAATTCACAACCACGTAATCATCGCCACAATCATCGCCTGTCATTGTCATCATCGTTCTTTCACAATATAATCACCGAAATTTCGTTATATTATCATCATCATCACCGTCTCGTGTCTCTTTGTGTCATTCACCCTCGCTCACTCTCTCACTCTCTCACTCTCTCTCTCTCTCTCTCTCTCTCTCTCTCTCTCTCTCTCTCTCTCTCTCTCTCACTCTTTCTCTCTATCTCGTGCTCTCGTTTGCCCTTGCTCTCTCTCTCTTTCTCTCTGTACCAAACTTGCACTCTGTCATTTTCTCTCTCCCTTTCGTTCTCTCTCTCTCTCTCTCTCTTTCTTTTTTCGCCTTCGGAATTTTCATAGTTTTTTTTTTTTTCTTTATGCAACACATAATGCGACTAGGTAGTACAGGTTAATTAATAATTAATATCGTTAGTTATACAATAATAACGTATGACTAGACAATGCAAGATAATAATTATATCGTAAATAGTAATAATCATGGATCGCAATTTATATCAACAATTGTGATGGCGCGCACGTGTTCTCGAGAATATTGTTGTTGTTTATTTATTTATTTATCTTTTTTTTTTCATTTTGTTTCTCATTAAATCATCTTTATGTGTACGTTGTGTGCCTCTGTGTGCGTGAATGGTCTCCTCTTCTTGTACGTGTAAGTGCATGTAATTATGTATAATCTGTGTGGCCTATGATCGCAATGCAGATTAGATTCGTGTGGTATGTCGAATGTACTATATAACCTGTTCGTTATATCGTCCGTAACTTCAATTTCGTCCGATGCAAAAAGGTACAAGAGTATATTTTTAGTCTGTTAGATGTCGCCTCTCTTCTGTTATGTCGTGTGTGTGTGTGTGTGTGTTCAAGAGTATATTTTTAGTCTGTTAGATGTCGCCTCTCTTCTGTTATGTCGTGTGTGTGTGTGTGCGTCTGTGCACCTACATCTGTATCGAAGTTTTTTGTCACGTGTACATACGTGTTTTGTGTGGCATAGAAAAAGTAGAGATTAGCAAGATTCTTGTAAATTCGTGTAAATATTCAACAGATCTCTAATTCATTTACCCCCACAATGGCAGATTCGTATATGAACCGGAGAATGTATCGAGGCAACGACGAAGAATGCTCGACGGAATCAACAGGAACGAACATCATCCCCATCGTTGTTTCCTCGAGAAATGAATTCTGTTCCCTTATGCGTACCATAACCGCATGTAAAATACGTATAGTACATGCGTTCTAACGATGAAGGAAGTTACGTGTGTCTGGTTTCTTTTGTTTCCTTTTTCCCATTCTCTTTAAGTCGCTCCGCCTGGCCGGTTCTCACTTCCGATCGAATAAACCTCGAATTTGATTTTTTGACAAAAATCATCATCACGTGTACGTAATTCAAATGATCAATACGATACGATTACAACATATGTATAAGTAAATGGAAAAGTACATACACAATTAAACTACATTACGCAACACTGATCTCTAAACATGTACATACGTACGAACGTCGAAATGAAGTAATTACGATATTACAACACCACAAATTATCATAACAATTACACTATAAGTTTAATTATAATTCGAGGTTTTTTTTTTTTATTTTTTTACTTGAAACTATTAAAGACGGACTCGCGTATGCAATGTGTACGTGTCACATATGTATGCAAATGTAGTGTGTACGTGTGTGTCTGTATGTAGAGGAAGCTTTTTTTTTTGTTTTTTTTTGCTGCTCTGTACTACATATTAAAATCGGTATCCCGATTAACCTCTTAAAAAGCACGCCCGTTATATATATAGATATATATACTTGTTGCACAACAATAGCCGTCGCGGTGTTATTGAGATTGCTCGAAAAATTTCACGTGAGAAATACATGTGTATAATATAATATAATAATATAATGTAATATAATGTATATATAGATATATCTAACCTTCCACATAATACCTCAATGGGAATTCCTATCTGTAGTTGTATAAATAAATACGCGTAAGTAATAATCATGCGATAAGTACACAGTAATATGATAAATGACGATAATTAAATACAGATATACGTATATAGGGTTTAAGAGATTTATCCGCGTTTCGCAGCTAGAGCGAAATTCGTTAAATAAAACCGTTGCTCGGCCCCATTATTCAGAAAGTTATATTCCAGAAGAAAGTATATCCCGCGAAACACTCGACAAACAAATGATCGATTTTCTTTCTTTTCTTTTCTTTTTTTTCTTTATAAACTCGATTATCAAGAGCGCTACACGATTGAAGATTCTACTCTTTAAGAGGTTAAGTTGACCTGTTTAGCGTAACGTTTTCAACATATTATCGATCGATAACGTTGTACCGACACATTATCGATTGAGATTCCCTTCACGAACGGATCGATTTATCGACGTATACAACTTCGATCGATGGTAACAGTGATTTTACACGGTATTCTTCGCGGCGGCGGCGTAACCCTAAAACGGAAATCAATTCCGTTGCAAGAATTATTTCCTCGGGGAGCCAGAGAGCTGATGATCAGAGGTGCCATTTCTTGCTACAAAGATCGAAACATTACAAAGGAAATGTCCACCCACGTAAAAAGAAACCCTTCGATCTCTATTTTTCTAATCGTCCCCACTCGATTCTAACCTCGATATGCTGCGATATCAGAAGCACCAATCGTGATTTTAACAATGAACAATGCTCAGGTTATGTGTTACCGCTTATCAGCGATATTATATATATATATGTATACGTCATAGCGGGTCGGTTTGCGATTCAGAACAAGCGTAATTCGCTCGTCGAACGTAAAATCGAGTGTCTAGCAATTTAACGAGATAATTAGAAAGAGGAAGAAGCTCGGTGTTCCGATGCTTGATCGATGCGTGAACGTTTTAGGCCTACTGTGCACGACCGACAGTAGTACTAGTCCGTGCTTGATCAGACGCAGGCCACAACTTCCTAACCTGGAGAGTATACGTTATGTAAACACACACGTATATGGTCTCCGCCAAAAAAAAAACAAAAAACAAAAAAAAAACAGATTTCTTTCTTACACATGTGTTTTTTTTTACCCCCTTTTTTTCCCTAGAAAATTCTCCGTTTCCTATTCAAACTCGATAAACCCGATCGATATTTTTCTCTCTTTCTCTCTTTCGATCGAAACAGTAATACAAGTCCGTGCAAGATCAGACATGGACCAAATAGTTCCTGGCCGAAAAGAGGATATTTCACTTCTTAGAAGTTTTTCTATTTCGTCAAGCTGACTCGAGGATCAGTTCGATCAACGCCAGTTTATATATACACATATAAACTCAGTGTCCGATACTGTTTTTTTTTCTCTTTCTTCTCTACGATATTATTTTTTCATTCGACATATCTAAATTCGAATCGTTAAAGTACAGTACGTCTCTCGTGCCTGTATCAGACACACGTCGTCGTCGAATCTCCCAAACAAGGGAGAGAGCAGCTCCCCACCCCCTATTTCCTAAGTATAATTTACGAACTATATCGAATGCAATCTCGATCGAACGTAAATACGGCGCGTCGATTTCACTCGCAATTAGTTTAAACAACACTCTGTGTGTGCGTGTGTGTATGTGTGTGTGTGTGTGTGTGTGTGTCTCGATGTTGATAAAACACGTGTGGAATCGATCGAGACTACGAAACTCGAGCCAAGCTTTCCCGTTCCACAAGATTCAGTCTTACTTTTGTCTATACCCCA
>NW_017100190.1:1851177-1859078 GCF_001263275.1 Habropoda laboriosa | reverse complement strand
CTTTTTTTCTTCTTTAATAATAAATAATCGCTATACTTTGTTTTCTCTCTCTTCTTTCACCATTCGCTTTATAATCGTAAAATCGCGCGTCCTCCTCCGTAAATTTCAATCGACCTATCACACGATTTCTTCCCTCAACGCCAATTTTTCCAATCTACCTTCCCTCTCTTCCATTCTCTCTCTCACTTTCGTTAGAGTCTCTCTCTCCCTCACGACATTACTCGCTATCATACACACACATATATATACGTTCGTTATCACTTCACGATTTCTCTCATCTCTTCTTTCGCGCGCGCGCGCGTGTGTGCGTGCAGTCCTTCGCGCGCGGAACGTCCGACGATTGATAGTTACAATTATTTTACCTCCTATACGCGGTTTTTCAGTTTCTCTATTATCTCTTCGCTTCTCTCAGCGGAGAAGAAGAGTTCTCGTAGATTCGACGGCATCGTTCTTGCATGTGCGTGCGTGTGTGTGTGTGTGTGTGGAATCGTTCCGCGATTACTGGAAGCATATCAGACACTTTTTTCTATTTCGGGCCGAGAATCTATCTTGCGGAATTTAACCCTTCGCCGTCTGTTTCGCCGAGTGTGTGTGTGTGTGTGTTGAACCTTAGGAAAAGTAAAGAGACAGGAAAGAGAAAAGAAGAAGAATAAAGAGAGAAGAAAGAAATTTCGATTGTTTCTTCCTTCGTTTTTCGTTCCTTTTTCTGAGAGAGCGCAAAGGGTTAAATTCCCAACGGAGAAACAGACCGATTGGAAAGAATTCTCGTCCAAGTGATTCCTGTCCCACGTGTTACGCGTAATCAAACAGGCAGAACTGAAGTAAACCGTGTGTCTGTGTGTATACTTAAGTACGTGTGTGCGTGTTACTCTCATCGAAGTCCCTCTCGATTGCGCACAGATGTCCACGTTATATAAAATCAGAATATCCTTCCGCGTTTCCGTTAATGTTTTTCATTTATTTCTCGTAATACTTCTTCTTAACGATCTCGTCCATAATCCTTTCCATCTCATCGATCTAAAACGCCTAAATCGTTATCGTTATCCTTATATAGATAGTTCACCATCGTGTCACGTGTGTGTGTGTGTGTGTGTGTGTGTGTGCATGTGTCGTTCAATAGCGCCTTTTTTTCCTTCTTTATTATCAATGTTACAGTTAAATATCGCTATTAATACCGTATTAAAACCCGTCATAAAATACATTACTCTATTATAATTCGCGTATTTTTTTTTTCTTCTTCTTCCTTTTAGTTCCATTTCTTTGTTCTCTTCGCCGCCTTTTCTCCCCCCTCCCCTCCCCACTCTCATCCTTCTCTTCCGCTCGATTTTTGCATCGTTAGTTATCTTTCGCGCGCCACTTCTATCAGACTTTTCTCTCGATTCGTTACAAACATAAGCCTCGACGAAACTCGCCCCGGAAAACCTCGTGGAAACGCGAGAGAACTGCCGCGATTATTTCGTACTCGCCTCTCTCTCTCTCTCTCTCTCTCTCTAGTCGTTTTATCCTAACGTCGATTTCGGATCGGAGAATTTGCGAGGAGTATGTATAGTTTCCTTTTCGTTTCTTCTGCTCGTCTCGAAACGATCGAGGAGGAAACAGTAGAATACACAGAGCGACGGAAGCCTCGTTTCCAAACACGAGAGACGACGAAACTCTCACTTTCTGCATTTAAAGTTAGTCAGCTTTCGCTTAATCTCGTTTCTTCTTGCAACTCCCCGTTAGGCGCTAAAACGCACCGATTATCGCGAACTCGTTTCTTTTCCGCTCGAAGTTTGATTGGGACAAGCGACGCTAACGATGCTCGAGTGTGTTTGTCGAACGATCGAGCTTTCTTCGGTGGAACTTTTAACGAGAGATTTTGAACAGTGCTCCTAGAGGTGAATTTGCTCTTTTCTTCGTGCGAAGTTGCGCTTGGAAATTGATTCAGGTGTGAAGATTAGAGCTCTCGCCGATTCACGGACATACGAACATCGAGTATTGAACACACACGAATCTGAGCTACTCAATTTCGGACCCGAGTATCCGTGTAAACTCGCGTGACTTCGTACTATCCTCGCGCGAATAGTCTCCTAAACGTGCTAATTTTCCCACTCTTCGATCTCCGTCCCTTGCCTAAACACGCTTTCCTCCATATCGAAATTCCGACAGGAAAACCGTCATGCCCGAGTAATCAACGAAGAAAATCCCGGATGCTCGAATACTCCGATACAAATCCGGATACTCGAGTACTCAAATTCCAAGTTTGTCCAGATCTTCGACACCAAATCTCGGATCGCAACGAGTATTCCTTCTACTCGGATATCCGTAAAAATAAGAGAGCTCTGCTATAAATACATTTCTCTCTCGATGATAGATCGTCGTTAGCGTCGACCAAAAAAAAAAAAAAAAGAAAAAGATCTTTGGTTCGATATTACACACGCGTATATCACATTGCTAATTTACAACCGTGTATCAACTTGGTCGGACCGCACCGTGTGTCGACTGTTGTTAACAAAATCTACGAGGGAAACAAGAAGTGTGAAAATACGCGAAAGAACGAAAAAGAAAGTCACGATAAGAGACGTAAATGAATGGAGAAGGCTTTTCAAGAAGAAAACGTGGAAGCGTCGAACCTATCGAGATAATTGCGGGTTGAAAGAATTCTCAGATTCGTGTCAGATTTTAAGAGCAACTTATATTTCCTTAAGTTACAAAATCATTCATAGTTTTGCGGTTTGTTTGCTTTCTTTCCTGTTTTCTTTCTTCGTCCATTAAAACGACAATTCAAAAGACAACGGTATAGCTTCTTTATTCGAGACAGAAAAATTCGGGGGTGACGAATAGCTTCTCTTGCGTTCATTATTTTCCCTTTTTTTTATTCGTTCGTTCTTCTTTCTCTCTCTCTCTCACACTCTCTCTCGCTCTCTCATTACCTATCTCTCTCTCTCTCTCTCTCTCTCTTTTTGTATATTTCGTTTTATATTTCTATATTTACTTTTATGCATTTTTTTATTTTTAATCGCGCTCATTTTCTTGTTCGTTTTGTTCCGTTATTTTTTTGTTTACTTTGGTTTCTCGTTAGATTAGTGCCCTCCGTTCACTTACGTCTACGGTTGTTTCCCCATTAAAGCTGTAAACGTTTGTTTCCTTTTTTTTTTTTTTAATTATCATTAGTATTACTATTATTATAAAGACAATTCGTAACAGTCGGACAGGTTTCACGTTCGATCGTGATCCCAATTTGTTTGCTTTTTTTTTTCTCTTAAAAATCAACGAGTGTTTTCGCAATAGTTTTTACGTTTATTTTATGTTTTTTTTTTTTTTGTTTATTTTCGTTTTACTTTTCTCGTCTCGTTTATACGAACGGATCGTCGAAATTTCTTCTCTGAAAAATGGTCGATGATCGTTTTCTCTCTCTCTCTCTATCTCTCTTCTGCGCCGAATTTTCGCGTGAAATTGAAAGAAAACTGACCCGCGCGCGGTTTTTCTCATCGTACATCTGCCTAAGTTTCTCTCTTTCGTTAAATTCCGTTTTAAACAATTTTTCGTTCGTTCGTTCGCTCGTCCTATTGTTTCGTTTTTCTCTCGTTCGTTATTCTCTTTGCATTGTGTCCCGCGTCCTCGACGGACGCGCGCTCTTCCTCGACACGCGCGTCCGGAGAACGCAAATCACTCGAGAACGACATATAATGTACATTGCACTGCGTTTTTATCCTGGGTGATAATAAGAATTTGCCTCTTTCTCTTCTTCTTTCATGAACACTTATACATACAACGTGATAATATCGTAATGGTAAAATCTGGTATTACAATAGTTTAATACGGAATCACCGCGACAACTGCGAGTGTAGAACAACGTCGAATTTCCCTCGATCGGCCTCGAGGATCTTTCTACACTTGTAATTATCGAGCGCACGAATGAATCATTTTTCCAAACTGAACACGCCATCTGTGCGAACGCTAGAAATCATCGAGAATAAATTCGTGCTTGAAAAAAATTGAAATTGATCCGTCGATCGTGTGTAGGTGTCGATCACTGAAATTTGCTTTTGTTTTTTTCCTTTGCAACGAGAAAACTTAGTCATTCGAAGAAAAATGATCGATTGATCGCGATCAACGAGGAGAACTACCAAGCGAAGTTTCGAGAAATGATTCAACATGTGCGCAGCTCACTCTGATAACGTCTCTCCGCGAAGAAAATGCCCCTTATCTTAATACTGTCGATGAATAAACTTTCGTTCGATTCCCCTTATAGAAATCCTCGCGTCCTTTCGGTAGAAAAAGGGTAAATTGTCTTTTTTTAGTTTTTGGCGGTTCCGTTAGCTCGCGCGTCCGTTCGAGATCGATCGTTAGAGACGCGTCTAAGTATCATCTCACGTACCGATCTGATTGATCGCGAGAATTTTGTACCGTCGAGGGTCTGGCCGTCGTGGAATGTGCAAAAATTCGACGATCCTCGTCTACGTGTTTTTGTGTGCGATCGATACAAATAATCACCGTTTCTATTTAAGAATTTATTCGAAACACTTTGTTCTCTTTTTTGTCACTTTAGAATGGTATCGAACCGTTCTCAGTCTCGACTTGTACAACGTCGTTCAAAAATAGTAGAAACAACAGATCGAGAAACACAAATCGTTCGGAATGACGACGAAAAGAAGAAGTGATAAAAAAACATAGTTAGGAATGAACTCTAGTCGTAGACGAGAAAAGGAAGTCTTTCTTTTTTTCTTTTCTTTTGTTTTTTGTTTCTTTTTATTCAGCACCTGTTCTCTCTTTTTTTTCTTTTTGGTTCTTTTCTTTAAAACACCGTCTCTCTTTCACTCGAAACAACTATTTAGAAAGCTGCCCGATAAACTTCACCCACTAATCTCGCCTCCTCTGTTTAACCATCCTATTACCACGCTTTCGCTCGCCATTTCGTGTTACACGGGTATCAACGCGAAGATGGACGCGCGCGCCTGCGCGAACGCAACGATCGATCAATTCGTGTAATTCTCGATCGATCGTTTCTCAACACCTTCCGATCGTCGCCTGATTATTTAAAAATCCTATTCATCCACAGGACGTGTACACTTGGACGGATAATTCGAATTTTTCTATCCGGATGAATTTCGCGCGGGAGAAAATGTTCGAATTCGAAAAGACCTCGCGCGGGAAAATTTGAAAATTTTTTCCGAAAATCTCTCCGCGCTTCGATTTCTCGCCGAACTGTCTCTTTCCCAAGGTCGATTTACTCGTCCAAATATGTACACCTGTAAGATTTTGTACGTATATACTTTTGTACGATTATTATTCAGCGTTGATCTTAAGACGTGTCTCTGGCGACACGGTGGATCATTTATACGAACGATAAAACGACGGGACAGCGGCGCGATTATACGAAAGGGTTGAACGTTCGTTAGCGGGAGGCGACGCGTGCATTGAGATCTTTGGTTTCACTAATTTTTAGATCGTACTACGACGATATTCATCGTCGCAATCATCATCCTCGAGTTGCCACTAATTTTTTAAATAATTTATATATCGCGTTCCGGTATGAGCAAATTGATTTACCGACAGTCTTTCCGTCTCTCGATATTTAACATTTGAAACGCGCTTGAAGAGAAAAAAAAAAAAAAGAAGAAAAACCGGAATGTATCTTCTCCTTGTCATTTCTTCCGCCCCGCCCTTTCAACCGCCTCACCATTCGCCCTTTGATCCCCGGCAAAATATAAATTATTTAAAACGTTAACATGGATCACGAGACTCGACTAGTTTTCTTACGTTACTTATTTTTTTCGTCTTGATCGACCATGTCGAAAGGAAGAAGAAACGACCAAAAGGATAATCAGAAACAGAGACGACGAACTTTGAACACGATTATTTCTCGTATTTCTTTTTCATATATTTTTCTGCCGTTCCACGAGAAAGAACTCGATTTCTACACCCGGGATAATCGCGTCTCCCTTTCGTTTTCCCTCTCAGAGGGGAACACGTTTTCCTGAATGGGTGCAATCTCACGAGTTCGAAGGAAAAAAGAACGGAAGAACACGAGCAAAAAATTACGTTGCTGTACACAACGAGAAATTTGTTTCCTTTTTCTCTCTTCCTTCCCGACGAGTTCGAGAAGAAAGGGTTTGTCTCTCGTTAAACGTCGTGGAGCACAGAAGATTCGAAGCGACACGAGAACGCCATTCTGTGATCCAAACATTTCTTTTCGTCTCTATACTCTGTATTGTGTGTATATTTCGATCGTGCGAATTGTTCCTTCCACTATGCGCATTTTTCTTCCACGAAAAAAAAACAAAAAAAATATATATACATATAAAGGAAAAGCGAAATGCAGCGAAAGCCTTTCGAAGAACGTCTCTCTCGTTTACGCGTCGACCGCCAGAAGAAGAAAGTGTGTCTGTGTGTGTTTCTTTATGTGCGCAAGGAGACATTAGAAAACGGAGAAACGGAAGAAGCCCCCACGAAGCACCGTGAAAAATTCACTAATTCGCGTGTCCGGAAAGAATGCCGAATCAAAATTCCCGGGACACCCGTTATACTTCGAACAGTTCGTTTCTTCTTGTTCCTTTATCGTTTGTTTTCCCGTCACGCTGATTCGTTCGATCAGCTCCGCAAGGAAAAAAATTAAAAAAAAAAAAGAAGAATTGTCCTTATTTTATCGATAAATTATTCGCGCTCTCGATTCTCAACCCCCTTTTCTCTTTCCTTTCTTCACTTTATATTCGCGTGTGTGTACGTGTGTGTGTTTTCATCTCGCTTCTCGAAATCTCGTCTTTCTCTTCTTCGTATGTCTTTTTTTGTTTTTTCTTTTCTGTTTCTTTAAAATGGAATTAATTACATATACTGTATATCATTTTGATGCTCGTGTGTGTGTGTTTCTTCTTAAATCGTGTGTATAATATTTTCACAGTCGTACTTCTTTATTTCACAACTTTTACTCCTTCCACGCTTCTCTGTCATTCATAAATTACATTCACACCTCGTGCTCTCATTTTCTCCCCACTGGTTTATCTCTCTCTCTCTCTCTCTCTCTCTCTCTCTCATACGCTCTTTTATTTTGTAATTCTGTTTCGTTTTGCTTGTTCTGTGGCTGTTTTTTTCTTTTTTGTTCTGTTCTTGTATCTCTTTGTTGTTGTGCTGCAGTTGTTGTTGTTGTTGTTTCATTTTCTTTAGTATCACTATAGAGTTATCGTAATTAAATATTTATACACCCATTGACAAACTAGCTACCACGTTTTTTTTTTTTGTCGTTTAAATACAGTTCCATAGATATCAATTAATTTAATTAATTAATAGTTATTATAAGTTACGATAATTAATAATTAGAATAATCAAAACATGTACAGAAGATTATAGATTATCTCTTTTTCTCTTTCGCCCGCAGCTGATCCGTCATCTATCTCACACCCCCGTCGCTTGTCTTTCCTTTTTAATTCCTCCACCCTTTCGAAAGAAACATCCTCTCTCCCTCTCTAGCTTTCTTTATCTGCCACGTCGTTATTTTTCTAGCCCCCATCTGTGTGTGTGTATGTCTATTTAAAACCCCCCCAACGTTTATCATCCCCCACTTCTTTCCTCCCGTTTATTCATTTCGGTATTTTTCTTCCTTTCTTTTGTAAACTTCTCTTTCTTATTGCTTCTTTCGGTTTTAAAGAGTGGTTTTTATCGGATTCTTTTTGCCGGTCGTTGTGTCTCGCCTCTCGGTGTACATTTTCCTCGAGTACCATTTATATTTTGTTTTTGTTTTTCTTTCTTTCTTACTTTTTGTTAAAAGTGTTTTCTACCCCTTCCTCTTACCCTCTCTCTCTCTCTCTCTCTCTCTCTCTCTCGCACTCCCTTTCATACATCTCCTTTCTCTCGATAATTCTATCACACGCTCTCATCGTCAGTCTCTTTCATTTTCGTCTCTTTTTTTCTTTTAATCTCTTGCG
>NW_017100190.1:1849674-1851128 GCF_001263275.1 Habropoda laboriosa | reverse complement strand
CTTATTTTCTTTCTCTTTTTATTAATTAGTTAGCTTAAGTATATAAATACTTCTCGTCATCTCTCTCTTTCGCTCTCATTTTTTTTTTGTTTGTTTGTTTCTTTGTTTGCTTTGTTTCGTTAGTTAGGCCTACGGTGAGCTAGAGCTGCTTTTTTGTTACGTCGCGACATTCTCTCTATCACTTTCTTTCTATTTTCCCACCGGACGTTTCCCTCGGCGTATCGATCAAACCGACTCGCCTCGAGAACGCGTAAAAATAATTTTCATCCTCCCCCGTTATATATATGTCTCTCTCTTTCTCTCACACTCATACACTCGCACACACTCTCTCTCTCTCTCTCGCTATCGTCTTTTCTTTCTTTCTTTGGTTTCATGCTCGCCAGAGGGTCGAGTACACCGCCTTTCGCGATCAAAGAAACGCTTCGCGGCCGGAGAACTTGCAGAAACAATCGAGGCGGAACGGAAGAGGGTTGGAAATAAGGACAAGCCAGGTCGAGACTAACGGCAAAAAGGTGTACGGGAGGATTCGTTCGTCGTTCAGTATCGACTCGATAACGAGGACAAGGAAGAGAGAGAGAGAGAGTAAAGAAAGGAGTACAAAAAAGAAAAAATGGAGGAGGGTTTTTGACGGTGTACGATCGTTTTACGAGTCGAAAGGCCGGTGTACGGGACGCTCGGGAGTTGTAGCGACGCTGACGAGACGATCGAAGCTTCGAAAGCTCGAGTATGTTGGTTAAACGAGAGAAAAATCGCTTCGTCGAGTGACGTGGAAGGTGATTTCCAGACGAGAAAGAAGGTATCGTTACTTTTCACCTCGTTTTACTACATTTCTCCTATTAAATTAAGGTGGAAGTGAAGGACTGAATTAAAGTTAAAGTGTGTCGAAAGGTGTGAAAAGGGCACCTTCAAATATATTCGAAACGCCTATAGGCGCGAAAGATCACAGCGCGAGCAAATATATTTGAAACGCCTATAGGCGCCAAGGTCACAGCGCGAGCGCGCTACCGAAGCGCCTATAGGCGGCAAACAGCCAGTGAAAGTGTCGATATTAACGTTTTCCCTTCTCGTCTCTCCATCCCCTCCCTTAATACCCAGCGTCGCGTTAGACCGCCAGAAAAAAGTTCCATCGAAAATTTCGCGAATTGTCACTTTGCTTTTCCTAGAAAAGAGAAAACGATTCAAAAAGTCTCAGAAGCCTATTCTCGTACCGGCCATCGTGCCTCGTGTCCACCGAGCTCTCATTGTCCTTCACTTCTTGTCTCTTTCCCCCTCCACGCATAAATGAAATTCGCGACGAACGAAATTGAGAAAGAACGAACAAAGTGGGCCCCGGTGGATTGAACGAGGCTCGATCATCGATTATCCTAATCGCAAGAGGGTTCACGATTTAATCTCTAAAACAGCTAGTTCTAACGCTCTTGTTCTTCTCCTAAGTCCACGAGAAAAACGACGCT
>NW_017100190.1:1825175-1849384 GCF_001263275.1 Habropoda laboriosa | reverse complement strand
CAACCAAGTCTGTTTGTTCGTTCGCTTGCAGAGAGGAGCAACGCAGCCACTGGAATATATTTACGCACTGGAACGTGGAACGTAGTGTGGACGACCGAACGATATCTATAAATCAATTTTCAAATTCCCGCCACTAATCGATCGCGTCACGATAACTCCGATCGAAGCTAAAAAATTTTCCTCATCCTACACCAATTCTCACTGTTGTGTTTTCTCTTCGAGAAATTCAAGCATCCGATGAAGAAATTCCCCTATTCGATCCTATCAGTTTGTACCTTTGTGTGTGTGTCTTTCGTTATTCGTAATATTGTTGCGTGGTTCGTTGAACGAACCAACACACCGGTGTTGCTCGTCCTAAATAAAACACTCTCCCCACGATTCCCCGGATGACGATGGACGACAATGAGACGAAAAAACGAAACAGCGAATCGTCGACACGATGTTTGTATAGTCGATCATTGAACATCGTCTGCACGACGATGATGCATAACGCCCTCTACGTTGATAACGAGCGAGAGAAACACGATGATCGTCGAGACGACGAGAGAACACGACAACAACCACGTGACACCGTTCAAAAAACGATCAATCGACGCTCTGCAGAGAGGCAGCATTGTGCGTTTATTCGAACTGACAGCGACGTATCTCTCGTCCCACGAAACTTCGTTCCTTTTCCGGTGAACAATTGACAAACGTCCGTAGATTCGAATCCGTTATCTGCCACATCTTACATAGTAATTACTTTTTTGTGCAGTTCTGTGCAATGAGATAAAGATTCGACAGCCTTCAGATGATTATTAACACAAGTTCACCGATTCGATATTTCCTGGGGAAATGCGCGTTGTTCTTCATTCGAGATCGTCATTCGCGTGCTCCCAGAACCACGATTCTTTCTTCTCATTTCTAACTTCTAACCTCTGGATTTTGCTTTTCTTCGCTGTTTCTCTCTCTCTCTCTCTCTCTCTCTCTCTTTCTCTTTCTCCGTTTAATTCCACGGTTTAAAACCTTAAGATCGTCGATTTACTATTTTCTCGATAGTACAACCGAATCATCTGGAGAATTTGATTTTTACCGGATAGTTAGAGGAGGAAGATTTTCCAACGAGTATTTCGAGAAAATTCCAGAAAGTATTCCGAGGATATGTACCGGCGATCGATATTGCAGTACTGATCGGGTCGCTGCGCAGATCGATGCGAGCATCACGTGACTCGTGGTGGGGCACAAGAGGACGAGACAGAAGAAGCGTATGAGCCTCGGTCCGTGAACGGACTAGAGAGAATAAAGATAGTAGGTTAGGCTTCGAGCCAATGTGGTATTATTTGATTATTATCCTTCTCCCCGCGTTGTGATCGATAGATACTACAGATATGATTCATTGAGTCCGGAATGCCCGCGGTATTTACACTGTTAACGCGGTGTTTCTCACTGATATAAGCATAATACTCTACGGGACGGAAGGAAGAACTGGAACTATGCTCTCGTAAACGAATCTAGAGATCTTTGTCAGCTTTGGTCTAACCAAAAGTTAAGTGAAGAATTAGGCAAACGTTCAAGTAGAGTGGTAAACGAGATTTTTGGGAGATTTCGAAGACGAAGCAGCGACGAATTCGTCGAATTTCATCTCCTAAAAGTACGTAAATAAATTCGTCTCCTTTCTCAAGGAGATTACGACGACACTGAATAAGGTTATGTTCTACCTTTGAGACTAAACTAGGAAAAATTTAACAGAATTCGATCAACTAAAAGAACTATCGAGAGAAATACAGGTAGAAATCGAATAATAGTGAAACTACGACACAATTTGCCGGCAGATCGAGACTCAAATTCGAGAAACGAAGCAAAGTCCGTTCCTCACCGTGCGCATACACGTGACCTCCTAGAGGTTGACTGTCGTTCCACAGTCTTCACCCGTTTTCCTCCTTCATAATCCATGAAAAGAGTACAAGAGGAGTACGAGTCGCTAATTCTATACGCGTAATAATATCCGTAAACGCGACTAATGATTAAATGCAAATCCCCCGATAAAGGTAATATCCTTCGAGCGTCGCTGGAATCGTATTAGAAGCCGTAAAATGCGTTCATTCGCTGTTCAAACCTACTTTGGAACACTTCGCGTGAAATTCGATAAAGAAAGAAAAAAAAAAGGCAATTTACACGTTGGAATATTCTCTTCCGACAAACATTCCGTATAGAATTCAAAAGTTCGTAATTAAACACGATAGCCAATCCATCCTTTGTGCAAGATCTTTAGTAAATTTGATTAAAATGCTGGGTCACACACGCAAAGTATTCAATATCCTATCAAAAAATCCCTCGCGTTTTTCACATTCGCCTAAAAAACCTGTGTCCTCTCGTGTACGCACGTATGTGTGTGTGTGCATGCGTGTGTATGTTTCTGTGTGCATGTCATCATCCCCGAACAGTCATCGCCGCTAAAACGCTCATTATCATCGTCATCATCGTAGCGATATAACTAACAACGATTATTGAGACATAAATACAATACACATAGTGGTATATCTAACGTAATAATCGTATGGTAATATAATTTTATAGTTAATGTAGATTAGCGTGTTCCCCCTCACTATCTCATACCCTCTCTCACCATTCACATCTCTCTCTCTCTCTCTCTCTCTCTCTCTCTCTCTCTCTCTCTCATAATCTCTTTTACTCCACGTCCTTACTCTGCCTCCTCTTTCCATCGATCAAAAATCGATCCAGTTTTCTCTCTCAGACACCGTGAAAAAGAACGGGACAGGGAGCGAGTGAGCTTTTACAAACGAGCTCCACGGTTCGTCAGTCGCCTCGACGAGTAATATACGCGTCGCGTTGTGCGTCTCTTCGACTCTCCTTCGAGAGTCTCTCTCTCTCTCTCTCTCATCCACAATCTCTACTATTCTGTGCGCTAAATTGAGCAGCTCCTTCATGCGTAAGCGTTCTCCAAGAGCGAAAAGGTGCGGAAAACAAAACCACCCCCCTGTTTTCACGAATCCTTCAACTTCACACCACGTTTGTCCTTTTTCATCAGTCTGCTGTTTGAAACAACACCGCGATTCTTTTTCTCTTCTCGTTTTTCTACAGATAAAAATCACGAGTTTCTGCCTCATCCCCCGTTCACTCTTGACGCTAACTCAGGCGCCCCTGAAAACTCCACCGAGGGACTACGTCCTCGCTTTTACGACTCCCTCAATTGTAATTCCTCGCACTTTGGCATCAAGCTGTATATATATATTAAACATCGTGTCGTTCACGCGACAATAGAGAGTGTGTGTAACGAGGCAAACGCGCACGAAAGCGTGTCAGAGATTACACTTCCTGGCATCATCGGTAGTGTTTCGGTAAAACAATCAGTCTTCACGGGTGTCGCGAATCATTTTCTCACTATAGATCTAGGATCGCGGGCGATCGTGGAACCTTCTTCAGCCCTTCGATACTCTCGCGATGCAATTTTTTCTCCTCCAACGTTCGACGAAAAAGTGTCACCTTGAAGATCTCGCTCTCCCGAAACGTGGCAACAAGATGAGAAAGAAAGACACTCGTACACCGGGTGAAATTCCCAAGTTCTTCTCGATGGACGGACGCGAAGAATTTCGGTTCCACAGTTTCGCCCACGATGAAACACGCTCTCCTCATAATAATAGAAATGTTACGAACCACGATCGACGAGCGTGCGAGAGTAAAGTGCCGTCCAGCGAGAGACGCCTCTGTCGTACACACGCACACGTTCCGCTCGCCGTTCGAGCTATCCACGCGTCGTCGATTAGTTACATCAGTCTGTGTGAGAGCAACGAGGAATGTCGGGTGGAGTATGTGAACAAAATATACGTATATATATACATACACGTACACACATATGCATACATATATATATATACATATACATTTTCTTTCTACATTTGATCAGGATGGACAAAGAGATAGATGTTTGATGGTGACCATGGTTGTTGGGGGTTGGGAGGCTGGTGGTGGCAACTGAAACAAGATAATCGAAATAAAACAAACGACTTATTTGAACCAAACACAAATCAGTTTAATCCTTAAATAAAACATAATTTCTGTTATGTTATATAATAATTAAATAAATAAATAAATAATCGGTAGTAGTAGTAGTAGTAGTAGTAGTAGTAGTAGTAGTAGTAGTAGTAGTAAGTAGTAGTAGTAAGTAGTAGTAATAATAGTAGTAAAGTAGTAGCAGTGGTAGTGGCGATGGTGGTGAGTGGTAGTGGTAGTAGTTATAGCAAGTAGTAGTAGTAGTAGTAGTAATAGTTATAGCAGGTGATAGAAAGTAAAAAGTGAGAGTAAGACGTTTCATTGTTTGTTCATTGTTTCTTTAACTCGTGTAGTGGTACGAAAAAGTAAGTAGTGATAAAGGTGTATAGTTTTACACGTGGCTACTATGGCGATGACGATGGCAATAATAATAACCAGAATAATAATAATAAATGTAATAATATACGTGATAATAATCATGAGAAGGAGAAGATTTATCGTTTTTCCTTGTTTTGCAACTGTGTAACACGTGTAAGAAGAAAAGTTTTCTTACACACCCCACACAACGCGCGCGCGCGCGCACACGCACGATTCGTCCCCCGTGTGTTTCGAGGGGAATTGGAGAAGAGAGACAACGACGACGATGAAAAAAAAAAAAAGAAGAAAATATATATGGTATGTAAGAAGAGAAACAATTAACTCCCAACACACCCCCTCGAAATTTCCTCTCGCACATACACACGTTTCGCGAATATCAAACCACACGCACGCACGCTTCTTCTTCTGTTTAAAAAAAAAAAAAGAAATAAAAAAAGAAACACCTTCCCTCCTCTGTTCACGCGCCGTTTTTTTCTCTTTCTCGCTTTTCTCCCCCGTTCGAAAACGTAATCTCTGTAGAAAGTCACAGGAGGGTTAGCGGCGAGCGTCGAAGAAGCGACGAGGGGCGAATCGTTTCCTGTTTCTCCTTTTCTTTTTCTTTGCCACGTGTCACCAGGTGACACGACGGTTTTGCATTTATCAGCCGACAGGTTGTCTCTCTCTCTTTCTCTTTCTCTCTGTGTATTTGTGTATAATTTGCACTAATCATCGAGATCCTTTTCCACCCCGTGGACTCATTTTTATTCGCGTTATTACGTACTTCTCCCTCTCTCTCTCTCTCTCTCTCTCTTTCACGCTCACACTCTCTCTCTCCGTGTTTTTCCCTATATCCTCGAAGAAGTGGAACGATCGAACCTTCGTCAGGCCACGGGGCTTCAAATAAATAAAATAAAATCTTAGCAGAAAAAGCATCTGTTGCTTGAGGTTCAAAAATTACGTTTGTTTTTTTTTTTTTGTTTTTTGGGAGACGCGGAATACAGGTGTGTCTCCATCGTCCGAAAGCTCCTGCGGAGCTTTTTCGTTATCTTACTCTCTTCGAGACGAACAGCCTGCTCCTCGTTCCCGGACTAGACACAAGAAGGTACACATAAATAGGACAACATTTTTTTTTTCTACGCGTTCTTTTTTTTTTTTATTTTCTCTCGCGTTCACTAAACCTAAGAGCTTAAGAAATTGTCGCTTTACCCACGATTAAGTACTTACGGTCCAAGTTCGTTCGCGCTGGTCCCTGCCACTGCTCTACAAAAACGTGCAACTTTCGGCTGTCCTCTCTGATCAGTCGCGAAGAATAATCGAACGATTTTCTCGCAACGATAAAAAGGGAGAACGGTCGAGGCTCTCGTTCCTTTACAAGGTGAATTATCACGGACTAGCGCGAGCGAACCGGTTCGCTTACCTTTACGCATCATCGTACCATCTAAAACACGCCTCCTTAGAAATCGGTTCGTCTGATTCCCTTAACTCGATAGAAGAGTTTCTAAAGAAGTTCTCTTATTTTCTTCCCTCTCGATACTCGAAGTGGTTCTTTAAAGATTGCCAAAAGTCCACACACCTATACGTTTCAAAACCATTGCGCGCCACTTTTTCTCGCACGTAGACTAGACACGTGTTCCACGACCGATCCCGTATAAAGATCTCCGTCTATCTTTCACCCGCTCGATCTGTCTCGTGTTTATTAAACGTGTATCAAATACCCGTGCACCGTCTCTATAGAAACTTATCGTCGCATCTCTCGGCCTTTTCTCGCCGAAAACGTCGACGTACAGTGAACGTGAAAAAGACGCGTCCAATCTGCGCGACCGTTGCAATACTTATTTCTTTTTATTCCCATTAAATTATCTCGCCTCTATATCGAAATATCATCTGTGTTTTGTACGTTGGACTCTTTTTTTTTTTTTCTTTTTTCTCTCTCTCTTTCGTTCGAGTTTCGTTAAAAAAAGGGATAAACGAAGAACGTTCGTGGTTTGTAAAAAAGTCGGAGTATCGTATTATATTACTGATTAACAACCAACGAGGAGGCTAGGTCCTCTTCTTCTGTTGCTATAGAACCGTTCCTAGTGTATTTTATGCAAATGTACATACATACAAACATATATGTATATTCTGTGAGTGAGCGAGTGTGTGTGTGTATGTTTTTTTTTTTTTTTTTTTTTTTCTGTTAAAAGTTGGCTGACAAAATGTTCTCGTCTAAAAAACGTCCATCCTATTTATCCGCGGACGGTGCACATTTCGAGGGACAATTCTTCCTAATTACGCGATGCTCGGTAAAATCAGACTGTGTGTAATTATACTCTCGAAGAAAGCACTTTGTACTAGCTATGATCTCTCTCTCTCTCTCTCTTACCATACATATTAAGTACGTCGCTACACGTAGGAGAAAAAAAAAAAACAAACAAACGGTAAAGACGAAGAACAAAAAAGAAAAAGAAGAAAAAATATAGAACGCAATTGGATTCTTTGGGCAACCGACAGAGAAGTACAAGAGCACTGTGACTAGCAAAAAGTACAACACGCGTTTGTCGCCTACGTTTCTGAACACGCGGAAACGTGAACGTAATCCCTCAGGTTCTCCGGCGTTTCATATATAACGGCGTCCACCTTTTTTCTCTCGCTCTCTCTCTCTCTCTCTCTCTCTCTCTCTCTTTCGACGTATCGTAATTAGTTATTATAGCACGTAAGCCCTAAAATATCTTCTTAAATAGATAATTATATTAATTATAACTCCACGTCCTTTCGGTACTCGTCGAACGGTGACTCGTCCCCTTAATTCAACTACGGATTAAGAAAGTTTTAAGTACGTTTTCGTTCCTATCTTCCTTTCTCTCTCTTTCTTAGTCTCACCGAGGCTGAACAAGATGAAGAAACAAAAAGGAAAAAGATGATCGTGTGAACAACTCTCGCTTCTCCCATCTCGTCTCGTCATCGTGAATTTTCTCAAGAATCGTGCGAGAAACAATCCTTTTTCTTCCCAATATCCCCGATATTTCCATCGTTTTCTCTGGAATTCTTTATCAACGAGAGCGACTTGCCCTCCTTCGATCTATAGATCGATCAATCGTCCCCGTCCCGTCCTCTGTCTCTCCCTTCTCTCACTCGTCACAACCACCTACTACTACACACTCTTTTCGTCCCCCTTTCTCTCTCTCACTCTCTCTGCGTGTCCCTTTTAATTCCATCGAGTTAGGCTGGTAATTGATTTATCTCGGGAAAACGCGAGGCGCTGTCGCGGTCAACTGTTTTTCTCTCGTTAGTGATTCTAGGAAAATTCTCAATCAGGCCTTAGCCTTCTCTCTCTCTCTCTCTCTCTCTCTCTCTCGCACACGTCTCAAGCTTTCTTCAGTCTCTCACAGCCTGACGTCGTCTTGTGACTCTTTGGTCTTTTTAATAACGCAAGAGGAAGGAATTCATCCTCTTCTCTTTCTCACCCTCTCTCTCTCGTCAGTTCGATTTTCTCACGACAAGATCGTTTTTCTAATGTTTCTTTTTCTCATTTTAATTAAGCTTCAAATACGGAGAGGTTGGCGTGGATCACGTAGCCCGTGCGTCCAAGTACACATATATAAATTAGCAATATGTATCTACAAGGATCACTCTGAAACGGTCGCACGAGCTACCGTTCAAATCGAACGCGAACGCTATCCTCTCTCTCTCTCTCTCTCTCCCCTCGATCGTCTCGTTTCTTTCACGCGGATAAAACGACACCCTCCCCGCCCTGCGCACAGTCGTAAGTGTAATTCCACAAGCAAAATACAGAACCTCGCGTTTACCCTTTCCTCGTGGACATCATTTTCTCCACGGGAGAAAAGGAACGTCGTGACCGAAGACGAAGAGACAGAGAGATGTAAGAAGAGACACTTCTCTCTCGCCTGATTAATCGTGAAAGAAGAAGAAAATAAACCAAGTATCCTCTTTTTCTTTTTTCTAGACTCGTCGATACACCTTGTTCGCAATTTTTGTCATAATCAGACTGTACTCTCTCTCTCTCTCTCTCTCTCTTCATCTTCAACTACTTTCCTCCTCGACCCTCTTTAAAAACCCTCCCCTTCACCCACTTACACCTACTACACACGCATCATTGTTACCCTTCTACAGGCACACGTATACACGCACACACGCGCACACCCTTCGTATCATTCTCTCATCTCTCTCTCTCTCTCTCTCTAGCCCGAGTGTTCTCCAGGGAGGTCAGCGTCCTCTACCTTTACATGAAATCGATTTCGTCCAATTCGTTGTCGAAGTCGTCCTCGAATTCGTCGTCGATCTGCAGGCGCAATCTATACCGACGGGAATTATACTCCGAGGGTGAGAAGAGTATTTCACGTAGGTACATATCATACCTCTTCCTCGCTGCCAACTTATTATAATTACTTTTCCATTGCAGCTGTTGCTGCTGATGTTGTTGCTGCTGTTGGTTACTACGATTATTCTCTCCGCGATAACGATTGTTCAGGTTGTTGATCACGGAATCGACAGGGAGATGGTGGTGGTGGTGGTGGTGGTCGAGCTGTTGCTGCTTCTTCTTCGTGGAAGCATAAGAAGCGACGAGATCTTGGAGAGCAACCGCGATGCTCGCTGGTGTTACCACAGCGGCAGCTGCTGCGGCTGAGCCCGCTGTTGCTGATTTCACGGCGGCAGCAACTGCGGCTTTATCTGTCGCTGCTCCTCCAGTTGTTGCTGTTTGATGATTGTTATGGTGTTGTTGTTGTTGTTGTTGTTGTTGCTGGTGGTGTTGGTAGTGTCGTTTCTTGTTGTCCTACGCTGCCTTGCTCTTGTTCGTCTTGAAGCTGACTTGAAGTACCCGGTTGCCGAGCGTATAACCATTCAAGCTTTGTATAGCGACTACTGCCTCGTCGTAGTTGGTCATCGTCACGAAACCAAAGCCTTTGCACTTGTTCGTCTGGAGGTCGCGGATCACTTTGACAGACTGGACGGCGCCAAACGGACCGAATAACTGCCACAGCACGTTCTCCTCGGTCTCTGGGGCGAGATTGTACACGAAGATGCACCAGCCGGAACCGTTCATCGCGTTACCGGGCAACATCGAGTTCGCCAGGATATCGCCTGCCAGCGGGCTGTACCTGGAACAGGTGAATCGGGGGACGTGATAACGTTCACCCATTTTCACGTTAGATTCGTTTTCGGTTCGTTGGGTTTTTGGGTGTGTGGCTTTTCCTTTTTTCTCTTTTCGCCGTGTTCTCGCGGAGCAACGACGCTGCCGAATCGTCGAAATTGTAGGAACGAGAGTTGGAAAGGTTGTTGTTTCTTTTGGTTTTTCAGTTTTACAGGTGAAGCTCGGAGTTGAACAGTGGCTACGTGGACAGTCCGTTTGGAAATCTCTGTCGTCGAGTATCGAGAGAGGAGAAGGACAGGGAAGACTTCGAATTACCACAGGCTGCGTCTACTTAAATTGCTTTATAAGACGCTTTTTGTATCTGTGAATTGTCGAAATTGTAGGAACGAGTGGGAAAAGTTGTGTGATATCTTTTTTCAGTCTTTCAGGTGAAGTTTCGAGTTGAACAGTGGCTACGTGGACAGTCCATTTGGAAGTCTCTGTCGTCGAGTATCGAGAGAGGAGATGGACAGGGAAAACTTCGAATTACCACAGGCTGCGTCTACTTGAATTGCTTTATAAGACACTTTTTCGTGTAGAACAGATATTAGACGTGAGAAATTAATTCGGTGAAAGTCTCCAAGACTCCAAAATCGCCGTACTTCTTCGGAGAGGGAATCAGTCAGTTCTCCAACATTGAGATTATTTTGAACGTTAACCTTTTGCACTCGAAGGCCGTTTTTTCTATAAAGAAGTAGCAAAAATTAATGTAATTTTTTAAGACTAATATTTTTATCAGAAGTTGGTTCTTTCAAACTGTTTCACCGCCGAGACCTCTAAACATGTAGTGAACAATTCGCGGAGGTCCGTAGACCTGCTGTCTTGGAAAATATCCTTAAAGTTGCCGCTAATGGTAAATATAACGTCGCCTCTCGAGTGCAAATGGTTAAAATTGTCCTTGATTTCTTGCAAATCAACGCTTAAGCTTGTGAAATATTAGCACACCGAATTAATTTCTACACCTGATACTTTAGAAGTTACTCAGTCATGGAGGCACGTTATTCGAATCGCTCTATGTGAAAACACAACGCGATACAACATTTTTCTTTCCCTTTTTCTAGAGTAAACGCAGCTTGACGCGATAATTAAACGAACACTCGAAGTTCGATCTCGAAGGAAAGGAACGTCGTTACTTCGCGAGAACATTCGCAAAGTGACTTCGATTCTCCTCGAATCTCGTCGTTAAGGGACGTACAGAAACAAAAAGGAGTACAAAGTCGTGCAAATGTACCGTACACGTACGAAATCACATCGAGAACTTCTTCGCCGGTTGAACGGATATCGTCAGACCGTGAACGAGAAGTTCAAGAGAGAGTAGGGGGAAAATTACGACGGCAAACCACGTTGGAAACGTAAATGAATATGTAACCGGCGCCACTAATCGTACCAATTATCGCAAACGGTGAGAGAAAAAAGAAGAGAAAAAAAAATCCCGTCGCATTCGTCGAGAATTAACGAAGGCCCTTCTCTCTGGAGCCTGATAAAAAAAAAGCAATCGTCGTTGGGCTAGACTGCATGCAATTCTACGGCGAGAAATACGAAATTCTAAATGAACAAACGCCGCGCGACTCTGGTCTACTCGACGGAATTTTTAATTAGACAGAGAGAGAAAAATAGAGGGATGTAGGAGTATGTGTGAGCAAAGAGAAAAGTAACAGGGGTGTATATATATGTATATATCGTGAAAGAAAAATTGTGGAAATTCAACATGCACGCGTATAGTCGGTGGAAGCGATAATGAGATCGTAGAAACAGTGAAACGTCGAGGTAAACGTCATTTGAGAAGCTCGAGTCTCACTTGGGACAGTCGACGTGAACTCGGAATTGGTTTTTCTGTTACGGTATATTTTTAATGTTTAATTTTGTTTATTGAAGTTTTGCGATTCGTAAAATTTTACGGTAAAAACCGAGAAAGGGTGGATTCACGATGGCCAACGGAAGCGCCTCAGGATCTCTCTGACTTCAGATTTCGAGGCTTCTACGAAGCTCTGAAAGCTATGAAAATACAGTAAAACTTTTATACTAACAAGCAAAATTTTGAATAATTCATTCCGCCGATACGTGGTAAGGTTTGTCGCTTAATTACGAGTGACAGTAAAGTGAATATGCAACTTTCGGAAGGAAAAGCGTGAACTTCAGTCTAGTATCAGATCCGTGACATCTGATTGCTTAGGTTAATCGCGCGAATCTCGATGCTAGCATGCACTTTCAGCCCCGTAAATGAAGGATTCGTGGAACGAAAGTTCAAACTGATCTCGAAGTGACATACTACCGTAACAACGTCTTACACAATTTTATATATATATAAATTACACCAAATGACAACGCGTTAAGCGAGAAAACGTGCAAGAGTGTATCCGGGTATATTGACACGAGGATTGAAACAAAGCATACGATACCAGCTTTTACACCCTTCGACTGTTAATCCCGTGTGAGACTCGGGCAAAGCGTGAAATACTCGACTGTTTAAGCTCGGGAGAGACTCTTGGGAAGAAAGTTAACCCTTTGCGCTCCTATGTCGAGTCAGACTCGACGTAAGAATTTTTTCCTTCAGATATCGTATTAGATAAATGATAATAAACCATTTTTTGATGCATTAATATTGTAAAAACCGACGGAAAAATATTGAGGGACCCAACGGGAATCGAACCCGGGACCCTCGGCTTAGCAAGCCGAGGCTTAGCGCGCTACGCCAACTACCCCCTCTCTATTTTTCCTGTTCGGTTTCCTATTTGGGCATGGAGGCCCCGATACCACGATGTTATACCGAAATTTAGTATTTTATAACCGATATCACGCCGAAATGTTGAAATAAAGGGAAACTACACGGTACCGCTCGAGAGTGACCAAACGAGTGCGGACTAACTGGACTATTCGGACCGCAAAGGGTTAAAAAAGGACGAGATATTATTGTCACAACTATCACGCAGGGTTGTGCATCCCTTCTTTTAAAAATCATCATAGAAAATTACTAATAAAAATTACTCAAAGAAAATATGACGTACAAATTGTTTCCACTGTAATTCATAATTTTACCAGACTGTCAAATCAGCGTCAACTTACAGCTTCCAGCGACTGTACTCTTCAATCGACATGCACGAATCACGAACATCGAATGCTTAGGCGTGAGTTACAAGGTATATATACAAAAAGAGACAGAGAGAGACAGATAGAGAGAGATATGTAAAAATGTATCTACGTACCTACTTGACGTCACAAGCCGCGTTAAAACAGGGCACATCTGAGTGAATATTCAGTATAGGGCCGAGGTATCAGTAATTACGCACGCATTCGTTACGAACGCTCATTAGGAACCGCGTTTCTTTTTTTTTTTCTTTTTTAATACTCGCACGTATGTACACGCGTCTTCGTGTTGGGGGAAGAGATGGCGTTTTTTTTCTCATTCGTCGATCGCCTCGGCTGAAACCCTGACTCGATCCTCCGGTGTCTCATCTTTTTCTTTTCTCTTCTTCGATTAATTCGTGTACGTAAGTATCGAACGGAGAGGACATTTCTTCGAGATGACATCGGTACGACAGATTTTTCGTGTGACAATGATGTACAATTCGTGGATAAACGAGAAAGAAAAGTGTAGACACGGAGTAGTGAGTTAGGGGTTCAGAGTTTATTTAGATGGACGGCGAGACGTGTTGTGCTCTCATGAAAGAAATATTACGCGTGTTTTATTCGTATTGACGATATGTACACTCGGTTCGACTGTTCTTCAATGTTCCTGTCACTTCTGGAAACGTTCGATTGAGTTTATGAAGAGAATAGGAGCGCTTTCTTCTTCGTTCGTCAGATGGAAAATTATGGTCGACGAGAGTTTCAGACTTTGACGAGGAGAACGAGAATTAATATACGTTAGATAGCATTTTTCTCTGATTATTTTATGAAATTTTAAGAGAAACTTCTTTTCATCTCTTCAGCATTTCTTCCATCAAATTTTTTCCATCTTATTCACTCTTTGGAATTGTTCAAATTGCAAATAAAAATTCTCTCACTTGTCTTACTTGTCTGTAAAACTGACGCGTAAATTCCAACGATTAACGTTCCAATTATTCTCTCCATCGATCAATCGATCGTTTCTTCGTTCAAAGAAGTCGACACACATCGGTGCATTGGTTCTCTAACGATAATCAAGTGCGATAAATCTGTTGCATTAATGTGCGCCAACAAAAATACATATACACGTTATGTGTGTATATATCTATGATCCACGTGGATCCACGTGACAGTGCTCGATTTTTCCAGAGATCGTGCACCTAGCCTCGCTCTCAGCTCTACACCAACAATCAAACAGTAGTGAAATAGTGATCCTTTGAAGAGAAACGTTCAACTACTCTCAACTATTTGCTCTAACGCAAAGTATAGTTTCAGTGTCTTTCGTCTATTGCTTTTGCATACACTACCAGCGAAAAAGTTTCGTTTCGTCGAAAATTTGCGAGAAAAAAGAGTTAACAATTTTACGAATTCTCTCGATCGAAACGAGTGAAATTTCTATCGATCTCCACGGAACGTCGACAAAAATCGACAGGTGTTTGGACACTTTTCGCAGGTAGTACATGTTCCATATTAAACGTATTTCATCTCGAACACTTTTCAGTCACAGTGTTATACGAATCGTGAAAGCTCGTCGTGCACAAATCTAATCGTACATCCTTCCAATTTCTTCTCGATTTCGCAGGGGACGATCAACAATTAGAAATGAATGATCGCCGGCAGAGAGACCGAGAAATCGCAGGTGCACGGTCTCGAGTCGAACACGACCGATGAAAAGGCAAACAACGAAAGAAAAGAAACAGTGAAGAAGGAGAAGAAAATGCGAGCCTGTCGAGGAACGTTGATTCGAGTCTCTATTTCTTTTTTTCTTTTTTTGCAAATTTTCTCTTTTTCTTTTTATTCACTTTTTACATCGATTTTATGGCATCGTTGAGTCTGCAGTTTCGCGAGAGAATCTTCGAGATTCGAAATCCGTCTGTACAGTCCGTACGGCTACGTGATCTTTATTTCTATCGAATACTAAACGAAGAAGCTTGAAATATGCTGGCAGGTAAATACAGAAAAGAAAATTCTAATATGGCTGAATACTGGTAGAAATTATACTTGACTCGCGAAACTAAGAGAAAACAAACAGAGGAAAGATGTTAAGTATCATTTTGCTTAAAGAAAATTAGAGAGAAATTGGTATGAATTGAATGAAAATACTGTACACCCGAATCGATTCGCATTCTCGAGGAGAGATAAAGAACAAAATTAAACCAACTCTAAGATATGCTCTGTGACGTTTTTTTCTTCTTTTTTTCTTTTGTTTTCTGGTGGGTTTAGAGAAGCGTTTCAAGGATCACAATTAAACTAAAAGGCGACGAGAAAGAAGAGAAGAGAAAGAAGAGCAGCGTGAGAGAAGAAAGAGGGGGGAGAGTAGAGAGAGGCTTTAAAAATTTCATATAAACAGTACAATGTCGATGGTGGAAGAAGAAGAAGAAGAAATGAAAAATAGTAAATTTCCATTGACATTCGACGAGAAAAAATGTCACTCGTCCCAAAAAAAAATAAAAAAAGAACCCAATGAGTCTCGATGATAATTCGTAAAAAGGTGAAAGAACGATGTAAAACCATGGATCAGAAATATGAAATTTTTAACGCGGAGAGCGGTGT
Organism: Habropoda laboriosa; assembly: GCF_001263275.1. NCBI lineage: Eukaryota > Metazoa > Arthropoda > Insecta > Hymenoptera > Apidae > Habropoda > Habropoda laboriosa. The sequence goes on along the minus strand of NW_017100190.1, from coordinate 1,834,248 downwards.
TTGTGGAGGGTGGAAGAAGAAGAAGAGAAACGAAGCCACGCAACAAGAAAGAAGAAGAGAAATATAGAAAAGAAAAAAATTAATCGTCGAAAAATGAAAAACCGGGAGGGAACGTAGTGGTAGTAACGAAAAAAATACTGACCTCTGTAAGCCTTTGTTAATGGCAAGCATGGCCTTGCCAGTGCTAAAACAAAACACAAAAAGAACAACGTAAGAAGAGAGATACTCCGGGAACGAGCCAAAAAAGATGTCGGGATAAAAGTAGTCGGTCACTTCCATGTGCTTCCATTTTTTTGCTCTTTTTTTTTTTTTTTACTCACGGAACTACCATCTATGGTGCCTCTCCGTTTTCTTTTCTCAAATGGATAACGCAACAGGGCAGGGGGTTGGACGGATCGGGGCTGGTCGAGGATCGGAAGGGAGTACAGAAAGGTACAGACGAGAAATAAAAAGAGAAAGAAGTAGAGAGAGAGAGAGAGAGAGAGAGAGAGAAAAGAAAAATCAAGAAATTAAAGATAGAAGAGAAAAAGTAGAATTCAGAGAAATAGAGAGAGAATTCTTTTTGGAATATTTTTGTTTCTTCTTAGCTCGATATTCTCTAGAAGGGAACAACTATTTTGGAGGAAAGATGATACAGCGGAGAAATTAAAGATGGCGACGAGACGCGATGTCGGTATCGAAGAAAGGGGTGAAATGGAAATAATACGGACAGAGGCAAGCGAAAAATAAGCGAAGCGCAATTAAATCTACTTCAATGCATGTTTTATATCTTTTATCTAGTTCTTTTAGCCAAATACTACTACTAAAAAGATCGTCGAATCTTGCGTGCGTGTTCGATTCGATCGATACAGCAGTTTTTTTTTTTCCCCAATCTGTCGACGATTTTTTTTTCTCTGTCCCGTTCGAATGACATGGACGTGCACAGACGGATCTGAAGCACGCTCAATCATCCGTAGAATAATGAATGATTTTTTTTTAGTTTGAAGGGAAAATCTCTATCGTCGTCCTCGTTCGTTTGTTTTTTAAATATTTTTTTGGTCGTCCTTTTCGCGGGTGTTTTTTTTTTTTTTTTTGTTTGCAGAGGCACAGAAACGCGGAAACGAAGGGAGAGACCGAGAATAACGATTCTCTTATTTTAACCTGATCGGTTTCTATATTATCGACGTTTCTCAACTCCAGTTTTTTAATCGAATTCGTCGTCAGCCTCGCATCCACGGTAATTTCTCTGAGGACCTAGAAAGCGTCCTCCAGTTTCTACGAATGAAAACTTCAACAATGTTCAATTTAACAGTACATCATCATATACATCGGAATTGTTGCGTTTAACACATTGTTGAACCACAGAGGGATAGAAGAAACAAGCAAATAGTGTAACACAGTATTCAGACACAACTGTCCAATTTCTCTTTTCTTCACAGATAACTTCAGTTACCATCCTTTATCATTGATTTTCTCACCACGAGAGAGAGAAAAGAATGAAGAAAGACAGAGTGAGTAAAATTGTTCGGAGTTGAAAGAAGAACGCGTGGAGGACAATGTGTTGATAGAACGGAAGAAGACAGTTGGACGAACCATGCTTACCGTGGACCGGCGAAGAGAAAAATGAGGAAAACTTACAGAAATAACAGAACAACGTTTCGTAACGTGCCTTGCTCCTCCGTGTTTCCAGAGTGGACAAGGATCAGTCTCCTGTCTCTCGCGATTCTTACTCGACCAATTCAAACACAGTCTCAACTTATCTAACTAAATTATTAATAAACTACTTTTAAGAGACCACCTTGTACCACTCGTTCGGTCATAGGAGAAACGGGAAGTTCAGATCGGTGGACTGACGGAAGGTGTGAATGTCTGTCGGTGAGGAACGGATTAAAAAAGATACCAAGTACAAAAGAAGATACGAAGAAACGAGGGAGGAAACAAACGAATCGATGCGGTGGATAAGAATGAGAAAGAAGAGAAGAAGAAAGGTCGTACGACGGTACTTTTAACGTTCCCGATTTTCCGGTATCGCGGGTTTTTATTGGATTAGGCCACGATACACACGCAGCTAGTTTGATTGTGTGTCGCCGCTGAAATATTGATATCGAAACATCGATCGAATTGAAGGGCTTCCATCGAACACACTCGGTGTGTTGCACCTCTGTTTCTGTTCTTTTCCTACAATTTTTCTATTCGATTATTTAATTTCGCATTATTTTCTGCTTTTTTTTGAAAATTTTTCAGTAACATCGTCGCGACCATTCTTGCGCTGTCAGAAAAACGGAAAGAATCAAACGAAAACTGAAGTCTCGATGAGAGATGCGCGTACAAGAGACTGTAGGTCGAGATGAAACCGCGGCGAGTGGCATGCTCGCGATTTAAACGATCCTGTATCGATCACTTCGATAGTCAGATCGAGAGAGAGAGAGAGAGAGAGAGAAAGAAACCAACACAAGAATTGAACTCCAGGTAGTAATTCTTAGATGTACGTGGTAGACGAGGTGCAGAAAGGAGGAGCTTGCAGTGTTACTCAGGTACTCATACGGTGAGTGCGTATAAACCAGGAGAAAAAGAAAAGAATACACCTGACGAATCGATCGACCGATCGATCCACCATAAAAATCCTCCAAACAAACAAACGAAAAAGAAAAACAACTAATCCCACTGAAAAACGAAGCTCGAAATCTCGAGAAAAATTCAATTCTTCCACTAGAACCATCGTCATCGACGGATCCGCGCGTCCCCCGTTCAGAGAATCTCTGTTACTGAACCACAGAGAGTTTTATCAGAACTCCGAGAAGATGGTAACAGGAAACGAAGGAACGTAATTAATTAATTCTCGTCGGAACGAAACGTACAAGAAGATTAATGAAAATTGCGGAACGAATATGAAAAATGGAGAAACGAATGGAAGTAACAGAGATAAATGATAGATTGAAAAGAAAGAAAGAAGAGAGGTTTAAAGAGAAAACGAGAAGAATAGAAGAAAAAGAAGAAGAGATAAAGAAATAGAGAAACAGAGAGAGAGAAAGAGAGATGTTTGGGTAGAGCGAGTAGAGGCGAGTAGGTACCTGGATAGTGGCGACAGTGGAATGTACCTGAAGCGGCCGGTTGGATGGTGGATCGGGCCGCCAAATCGTCGAGTCGCCTGCGGTGCCAGATAGGCAGCCAACGGTGGCAGCGCCTTGTTGTTGTTGCTTGGATTGTTGGCGAACTTGACGGTGATCGGCTCGGACGAGCCCTTCGGAATGGTACCGTTTAATTCTTGGATCGCCTTCTCGGCCTCGACCCGCTGGTCGAACCTTATGAAACCGACCCCCTTCGACAATCCTGTCGGAATCGGTTCAATTTTGTTATTTTAATCGATTATCTTCTCTCTGTTGCAATGTTTTTTATGGATTTCTTTTTTTTTTTTCTTTAATTTCTAATTTTTTCCGAAGTGGGAAACTTTGGCTGATTCCTCGTTGACTGTTGAGTGATCACGCGTACACGTGCGGTTCTTGGGGATGTTCTTTTTTTTTTTTTTTTTTTTGAGTGGAATTACGATGCTTTGACCCTTTGACTGTATTTCAACCCTTTAACTAGGGACGACGAGTTAGCCCGTAATCGTCAACTGTTTCTCTCGAACGCGTGAACTCGTGAAGAAGACACGTTCGTTTCTTTAAGGTATAAATGAAAATGTTACGATTCGTTTGATGCGGGACGCACAGGAGGCGCTTCTGGCAAGTTAGCTCTCCAGTTAAAAGGTAAACGCGCAGGGTGTCTCGTTTGCAACGAACGTCTAAATTGTTTCCGTTGGTGTTGAAAGAGAAAACGAGCGAGAGGAGTTTGTGTGACTTGATAAGAAGTCATTTTAGGCAAAGATCATTCGCAGGAACGAAGTTTAAGGTCACTTCAAGGTCATTGAACTCTCCTTGAACGACCTTGGGGTACATCTTTATCGTTACAATCAGATACAAACTCTTCTTACTCGTTTTTTCCCCTATTTTCCATCACAAGCGAGACACCCTGCACGCACTCTGTGCAATTTTCATCAAGTATCGCTGAAACGATGTAGCATTGGACATATCCTTGAAATAACTAATTACGTTTCCGATTTCCAGAAATCACCGTCTACAGTTTTCTGTCAAAGCGTGCCACAGTCAAAGGGTTAACTAAACTGTAGCAACGAAAATTGTTCGCTCTTCGCTGTTCTCGAGACGATATACTCTCCAATGAATTTCACTCCTGCGTCGACACTTGAACACCCGATACGTGCTTTTCTATCCTCCAACCCCCCAATCGTCGAGTGTTCAAGCGTCTAAAAGTTAACTCTACAATTCACCTTTCGCTTCTCTAATTGCAAAATCTACTTGGTACAGTTTAGTTGGGGAAGCTTAAAGCCCCCAAGAACCGCGACAATGCGGAGGATCCATCTGTAGATCCGTTTCATTTCCTCGCATGTGTATCTCAATTATTCTCACAGGTAATATTTACATATACACAAACATTTCTACGTTGCGACAATAATCATCGGAAGAAAGTTTCCTTCGATCGTTAACAATTTCGCTAATGAACCTTCTTCATTCAATTTGTCCACCCGGTGATCAACGACGAAACAATGGCAGCCATGCTGCGTGACGAGTGGCTCGGTGCGCGCAGATTCGTTTCTTTACACCCGATGTCGTGTGTGTCTCTGTGTGTGTGTGCGCGTGTGTGTGTGTTTCTTTTTCCTCCCGAGCGGAGTGTCGATCGTGTTTCTTTTTCTCTTTATTCTATCTTAATTCATTTTTTTTTTTTCATTCAAGATTCTCTTGCTGGTGATTCTCGCGAAGCTGAATGAGTGGATCGAGGGCACGGTACGCAGAAATCATAATCGTTAACGAACGACAAAAAGCGTAAAGAAACAAAAACGGCGCTCATGTGGGAAACTCTCTGTTGATGTGTAAACTGGTTTTCTCGCGGTCGCGAAAACAAAGCAGCCAGAAAAACGTTAAATTGACAAAAAGAGAAGTAATCAGAAAGAAAACAAAACAAAAGTAGAACACAGATGGTAATTTTGTCGTTTTAATTTTGGTAATGTGTTTCTCATTTTCTTTTCGATATTTTTCTATCATCAACGGAGTCGCGATCGATCGCTCGATTCTCGCGAAACGATGATTCTTCAAAGAGAGCGATTACTTTTGCTTCTCGCCTCTCTTTTCTGCACGGTATCTATGTTTTCTCGACTCGTAGGAGTCACTCGATTCTTCCACACTGATAACAAACTGGACTAATATCGTTTCGCGAGATGAACTAACGTAAAAACGAACCGATAAAAACGTGTGTAGAAAAGGAACAAAAAGGTTCTTTTCTCTTAAACAAACAAAGACAATGGTAATAAGAAACAATAGAGTGAGAAACGTGAACAGAAAAAAAAACAAAAAAATGAAACGGCTGCTTTTGTTTCAGCTTGGGCGTAATAAGGGAAAAGAAAAAAGAATTGTATGAGTTACGTACCGGGCAAATAGTCTCCGCCGCCGGTCACAAACTGTCGTACTAAACAGAAACGGAAAAAATCATATCACGTTAAAATTCAATTGGCAGCATAACACGATTCGCTCGCCCCTGATTCGTCGACGTGGGTAAAGGTTGTGTCAAAATAACGGATAATCGTAAGTGAACGGAAAAATCGACACGATAACGAAAAAGTGAACGATAATAAAAAAGAAAAAAGAAGAATAATTCAGTAGAGACTAAAAAAAAAAAAAAAAAAAAATGATAAGTAGAATGTAGAACGCTTTTTTTCTCTCTCGAAAAGTGATCGAATCTCGTGTCACCTTGAGAAAATCGTGTGACGCTTAGATTGACGAAAGAAAAAAAAAAAAAAAAAGAAATAAGAGACGAATAAATAAAGCACGAGACGGATTCAACACTGGCGAAGAGAAAAAAGACGTTCGACAGACAGGAACTGAAACGTTCCTCCGTGTTGAGAATCAACTCTTCCATGATGTCACAAATAATTGAAAATAACAATTTGTCTGTAACTGGTAGATAAAATGAAACAGGAAACGTAAGCTGATCGCATGAGATGAATAAGGGGCGAGCGATCTTTCTGTCTTAAAAAATCTTTTCTTTTTTACGCTATTTTTCTTTCTTCGTCCTGAAGTATGCAACAACTCTCGTTATTTACTTTACTTGAATCATTTCGTAAAACGTAAATCAAACGGTACTCTCTCGAATGGTAAAGAAAACGCAAGGTAAAGAAGAAAACGCAATTAATCAAGGAAACAGACAATAATCGAGAAGCGCAAAATAATAAGAAAGAAAACTGGTGGAACGAGTGTGAAAGCAGAATCAGGAACGAAGGAAGAAACTTAGGAAGGTGTTCCACGTACGATAATAATACATGTCCCATCACATAAACGCCAATGTTCTAAAATATAAACACAAAGAAGAAAATAAATAAAGCTGCACTCTTTAAGTACAAAGAAAGAAGGAAAAATAATCAGACGGAAGATTCACACTCGAAAACAGTGAATAACTGAGATAACATCGTTCATAGGCGAAAGGAACTTGTTAAAGAGGAACGAAAGTAAAAGAAGCGCCAAACGTGGATGTACGGTGAAAATAAAGAGAGAGAAAACAAAACTGCACAAAACACAGGGGTGGCTAGGCCATGAGGCTGTGAGCGAAACTGGGGATGCAAATAGAATGGCACTGCTACAAAACGTAAGCTGAGAACGCAAACAATAAAATAAGTCCGAAGAAAAGGACAGTGGAAAAAACAAATGTAACAATAAAAGGATACAGAAAAATGAAAGAAAATAATGTAACGAAATGAAAAAGTTTGCGATCGTACGTCCTCTCGTACGATCTCGAACACAAAGTATCCTCTATTTTATCCAAAAGATGTAACAAAAGAAGAGAGAAAAAAACGAACAACAAAAAAGTGGAACGAAAAACGAAAAAGAAGAAGAAATAAAAGATCGATCGTGAGAAGAGATCGATCAGGAATGATAAGATGCGTAAACGAGATCATGCAGCTCCGAGACGACTCGACCAACGGAAACCATCGGTACAGAAGTTCTCGTTCGCTGATTTAAAAAAAAAAAAAAAAAAAAAAAAAAAATCCTTGGAAATATTCGTCGCTCGTTCACCAACGTGATCGTGTTCGTTCTCGCTCTGATTGCAGGCGCACCGATCCACCCCACAAAAAACGACTAAGAAAAACCCCATGGCCTACTCTGTTCTCATCCAATGATCGATCGTTAAATTTATCGTTCACCTAACGAATCTTTCGATATCATTTTACGTACGACTCTGAAGTCGCTATTTCTTTTTTTTTTTGTCCAGGTTTTATTCGGTAGATTTACAACGCTTGAAAGTCTGACTCGTACAGTATCGAGCTACTTAATTAGTCACATTGTTGGAAAGAAAGTTGGAGAAGATGTAGAGGGTTTATATAGTTACTTCTTCGAATTACGGTAATCCAAGGCTTATTTTTCTCTCCACAGGGATATCACACCTCTCTTTTCTCTTTTTTAACTCCGATTGACGCGATCCTCGTCAATGTTTTTTTTCTTTTTTGCTTTTGTCTCATGGCTAACTCCAAGGGTAACTTACCGGTGATATTGTCGCATAGTATCCGCGACGTGATGATTCTGCCGTACGGGCTGAATAGGTTCTCCAGGTCTTGTTGCGTCATGTTCTTCGGCAAACCGCTCACGTACAGGTTTGCGCCTTTGATCGCCTCGCTGCTCGGTCTCGCGTACGATACCTAGGAAAATTCAACAGTGGCTTTATCTTTATCCTGGTTCAAAGCGTGGTTCGTCGATGTGCGATTGTTTTTTTTAACCCTTTGCACTGGAGAAGAAATTTTCGTAGCCGATTGCGAGCGGAGAAGTTAGTTGCCTTTGAGTGGAACACTTTTTGTCTATTTTTCTGTGTAATGGGATATCTTGGTGAAAGTTCGTGGTAACACTGGCAGCACTTCCTTTAGGTAGTTGTGTCGATACTTTCGACGCGGTGGGAACATCGTGGTTTGTTACCGACGGGGGTAGATGTTACCGACGTTCGCATGTAGCGTCTAAACTGGAGGTTCGCGATGTGATTAGTTTTTTGCAGGGGAAAAATGTAAAATTGGGGAAATTTGCGGGTAATTCGGTGTGATTGGTGATCGCGAATTATGCGTTTTGACGAAATGAAGACAATTGTCGGGAGGAAGGGTTGTTCAACTTTGACGACGAATGGCAGTGGACGGAAGTTTTTCGAGGTGGGAATGTAAAAACTCGTGCCACGCTGCGATAAATTTTTAAATTGGAAAATTTGAATTTGTAGAATGGAAAATCTGAAATTAAAAATTTGAAAGTTTCAATTTGTAGATTTGAAAATTTAAATTTAAATATTTGCATTTGAAAATTTGAAAATTACAATTTAAATATTTGAAGTTGAAAATTTCAATTTAACAATTTGACAAAGCCTGTGAGTAAGTAGAAAAGCAGCTCTCGCATTCTGCTTAAAAATGAATAACAATATAATTCCAAATGCTCAATATATTTCATTCTAACGCGAGTGCAACTAACTTTTTCACTCAGCCTCGTAAAACACACCTAGAAAAACGCACCCATCGTTCCATAGAAACGAAGCTTGAAGAGCGCAAAGGGTTAACACCGTGAAAAGCAAAACGGGCTCCTTTTTTCAATACCATCGGTGGGACATGTAGACGAAAGAATTTGAACTATTCCGAATCTAATAAAATAACAGACGCGATAATGTCTTTGAATTCACGCCAGCCTATTTCTATCGTTGCAACATCGTGTAATCTCTCGAACGATATGTATCCAAAAATTGTTGCCATTTAACAAAATCCACCGTACAAAAAGCTTGTACAAACTTCAACAGAACAGTTTCCGTCTACGTGTACACACGTAGATAAGTGCGAATAATTTATTAGTGGTTAAACTATGCGTGAAACGTGGACATATTTAATGTACACGCTTTGAAATTAGGTACCAGATCTAAAACAAGACGGTAGTTTATGAAAGTATCGTGTATTTTCCGTGTATAAATAGCGTGGCCAGAGATCATTCAGAATATTCGGACTTGAATCTTTCATAGAAACTCCAGAGTTTAA
>NW_017100190.1:1805955-1825118 GCF_001263275.1 Habropoda laboriosa | reverse complement strand
TTCCCTCTCTCTCCTCTCTCCTCTTGCGACTTGAACGTTTTAATTATGAATGAAGTATAGGTGATCGATAGGAGGGTAAGGTTTCCAACGATAAAATATCGTAGTCCTTTCGATTATTAATCGTGCATAGATCTTTATAAATAGACATTGTACGTTCAGCGTGAATCTGTAAAGAACAACGAACCTTGATCGTTTTGTTTTGCAGACGAAGACCGTTGAGCGTGTTTATCGCCTTCTCAGCATCCTCAGGCCGGTGATAATTCACGAAACCATATCCCAAACTCTGACCTGTAACACAGAAAACCCAAAGAAATTTAATAATTACACACCTCTTCATAGTCATTTTTTTCTTATCACGAGATACGAATCACTTTTTCGCGTCTGAACGCTTCGCGAACTTAGTTTAGGGCAAGATCTAACAGTCACACACAGCGTCTCCGCGAGAAATTTTGAAGGAAAACCAAAGGAAAGGTTCTCTTCGAAAAATTGCTTAATTACAGAATGACGAAACGTAGGAACGACGAGGATGCCGCAAAGTGTACTGAAATATCATCTCGAGACGTAATGTTTGTTTTGGATAAGTTCTGAGAGAATTTCTCCGATGTAGAAGGAGGTTTGTTTAAGCAAACACATCGCACGTCCGCGAGAAAACTGTCGCGAGTCGAAAAATTTTTGAGGTTAGGTTTGAACAATTACTCAATTACAGCTAAAATTTATACACTTCTCAGATCTCTTCGGATGGTAAATCTACGTATTACAAGATATCTCAAGGAACGAAATGGAAATGAAACATTTCCCACTCGCGACACTTTTCTCACAGGAGTGCGATATTTCCAAACTTCTTCGTTTGCATTAAAAGATTAACCGTATCTTAATATTCTCCGACAGTTACTATCTCTCCTGAACTTTGTACGTGACACTGTTGCAAGTCGTGAACGAATAAACGAATAAATATACCTATCGCGCTGGCAAGAGTACGAAAGTGAATCGAGGAAGCGAAGGAAAATGTTCGCTGCGAGGCGAGATGTTAGAAAGAGGACTGCTAACACTCCGGGGAGGGGAAAGAGCTGGTAAACGTGGCTGAATGTTTCCGTTCATTGAGAGCTGGCGGAGACGACGACGACGTCGACGTCGGCGCGGCAGAGTGTGTTTGACGAAAACAGGAAACGCACTTGCCGCGGTGCAGTTACGGCCCTGAGGAGGAGAGATCTCGCGCGCGAGGTCGAATATAAAGCGACGGAGGAGGCCCAAACGAAACGACGCCCCCGCTACTCCCTACGCTCGAAATAGCGTCGCGACGTCCACGCACGTGCTCTCCACTAACGCACGGAATTCGGCGGCGCGAGTACGCCAGGCGAGAATTACGCGGCCTCAAGGGAAGCGTGCACCGTCTTCGTGCGGGAGAAAAAGTACGGGAAACCGTGACGACAGACGCGTAACCTTGCGCAATCAGTTGCACGCCGAGGAATATTTTGCACGCGTTGGAGAACCGGAAGTCGAGGAATCTCGTCGATTCTTTCGCGTGGAGACAGACAGGTGAAAGTTTGACGAATATCCTCCATTGAGTGTTCGAATTTAACAGGTTCGTTCGCGGGTTTTTATTCTCCTTCGTTAACCCTTTAACCTATGATTTTTTTTCTGACTATTCATCTAAGCGTCAGCCATTTACTATTTCAGCACTGTATCAAGTAACGAATTACATTCGGTGATCCTCAGTTTTACAAATTAAAAGGAAAGTTAGACTTACATTTCATTTTGCTCACATCCTGACCAAAATTTCCGCCACGAGTCTGACACGTTGTTGCAGGTTAAAGGGTTAATTTAGCAACCCTTTGTGTTCTAATGGCGACGCTAAAGCGCCACGTGTAATTATCATGGAGAAGTTTAAAATAAAAAATTCAAGTTTCTTTTTTTGTTCTGTACTATTGAAATAAAGGAAATTAACGAAAGAAATAGAAGTTTGGAAAGGTGTAACTCTCTATAGGGAATCTTAAGTGTTCTAGATTAACAGGCTGATTCTTGGGTTTCTATTTTTCTTCGTTAATTTAACAACCCTTTGTGTTCTAATGGCGCTTTGTACTCTAAATATCAAGTTTCAAGTTACAAAAAGTAAATTACAATAAAATACTGAAATAAAGAGAACTGACCAAAGAAATAGAAATAAATTAGACTCTCCATAGTGAGTCTAGAGCGTTCACGAAACGTCAGTCTTCCATCTCCTTCGAAAGAAATTTGTATTATTGAAAAAAAAAAAAAAGAATCTTCGGGTTTCGTAAAGTTTCCTTAGAAAAGTATGCCAGAGTTACCGATTAATCGTATCAAAAAAATGTATCGAACACAAAGGATCGACATCTTTAATTACACCCAAAATGCATTGGATTTCTCTAGTACTAATTAAAAAAAAAAAAACGAATACCGTAAGAATAAGAACCGACAAGTGTCTGTTAACCAATTCCCGGCAATACTTTCCATAATACACCGACATGAACGTATCTCGAAGAGGTTCCACGTCCGATTCCCCAGGGCTTTTCAGATAGAACCGATACAAAATAAACAGCCGCAGACGAATCGATGCCGGCCAGTCGGCCAAGACTAAACACCGTTCTTCCCCGGTAACGTCTCGAAATCGATAAACAAATGAACGGTGTGGAAAGACGTAACTTATTCTCTCCTTGAAAGACCCGTCTCTCTGTCCTGCTGGTAATAGCATGTTTCACGTGAAAAATCATCGTAACAATGTGATACTACCCTGGCATTTTCATATAACACAAACATCTTTCCAAAGCCATTCGTCAAATTCACTCTTAAACCGATACCCCACCTACCTAATTGAAACGAAGGGAAAACACATTACGGTGAACTTACCGGTGAGTTTATCGCGAATCAACTTGCAGCTCTCCACCTCGCCTATACTTGAAAATAGCGAACGAATCTCCTCCTGTGTCATATTCTGTGGCAGGTAATTCACGATCAGATTCGTCTTGGACTCTTCCTGGGAAGCTTGTCCAAGGGTCGAACCGCCGTTCTGTTGCACGATTGTGTCCATTCCGTTCGCCATCATTGCACTCTTTTACCGGATCCTCTCTAACTACGTACGAAATCTGAAACGAGAAATTACACGCTTATCCACAAAAGTAACGAACCAAACGTCGTTCGTTCCGTTTAGAAAATCATCTCGTAATATCACGGTCTTGTATTGGTTCTCTTGGTTTATCGATCCAAGTTCGTCCGTTTAATACCTTTTCCTAAACGTATCTCTCTCTCTCTCTCTCTCTCTCTCTCTCTCTCTCTCTCTCAATCACGTGGTGCATCACTCTAGTCGATCACACACTTGTACAGTTTTCGTCGTCGAAAGGATAAATAGGAGAAAAAATTGAAACTCGAGTTTTGTTCAGGCGGCGAAAAACTGATGAAAACACACTCGACCTGATTATCGAAGCCACCTTTCGGAGATTCCTCGTGTGAAATATTCCAACGAGAATCGTTCTCATTTTTAAATTCGACTTCCGTTCGAACTGTCCAATTACTCATTTTCTTCTCTCTTTTCTCTGTGCAGGTAGAGAATTGACATTGCTCGTACAGGGAAACAGTCGATTCGTTCGACGAATTCGCGAAACACGTCGGCTTTGTCGCGGTAATTCGTCGGGGCGAAGGAAGAAACACGGGAAGAAACATAGTCATCGCACAGTATAAACACGCGTCGAGCAAGAAATCGCGCGTCGACAGAATTTTCAAGGACGTAAAAACACGTGTGTTAATCAACACGGTGAGAGTAAGTACACGATGCACAAGTCACAGCCGAGACTAACAACACCGGAGAAGTTTCCACTAGGAGAGGATCGGTTTTTGCCTTCTGCCGTGTGTTTCTAGAACTCGCGTGGCAACAAGCACGTTGTTTTTCAGCAAACCCCCGAAAAAAAGGTAGAAAAAAAAAAAGAAAAAGAACCTTCACTCAACCTTCTAATCATCGTTTCTTCGAGCCAACGAAATAACAAAATTGTTCCATTTTTTCCCCCATTTCTTTCTGTGCTCTTTTCAGCGATGACAAGAGAAAAAAAAAGGGTATTTCACCGATAAACGATCGATGTATCAACGGGGAAGACTTGCGTGAAATTCTACAGGCAGCTGGAGAGAAGATGAGCCGAGAGACGCGGGCCACGCGTGGCCTACGGTCACGGGCAACTTACGAAAATTCATGGTTCACGCAACTGGATGCTGACGTAATCTGACAATGACTTTCAAAACACAGCGTGAAAAGAACAGGCGGTGGTGGCGGTTGGCAGGGCCGACGGGTAAGGTCCAATGGAAACGCGGATAATTTAAAGGGGCGACGACCCCCCTCGTTCTGGTTTAAAGGGCTCGCCACCCTCGTGACTACCCCCTCCACCGCGGCTCGAACCAACCAAACCAGCGTGCTCGATACATCTATAGGGTGTAACAATCGTACTTCGCTCTTCTTTAGAATTGTGCGATTTTTTTTCTCAATTGTCTCGAAAATAAACTCTCCTATAACGCGGAGCAAAAATTTCGACGGCCCTCCTATAAACGCGGTACGAATTAGTCGGGTGATAGGAGGATCGACTGTAATACATACTGTGTCGTGATAAAAAAATATTCGGATAAACTGCTAATATGAAAGAGTATACGGTGTTTGTTTACAGGAGATTATAGGTGATTCGAGTTTCAATATCGAGTATATAGATTTCATACAGAGAAAAATAATTATCTCTAATGAGACTGTTGATATAGTCCGCGCCGCGATATACGTAGCTTTGCTCGTAAACTGAACCCTCCAAGTGTGCGGCATCGATTGATGTCACGGCACTTGCATCTCGGTTTCGGGTTCCGCGCGATAAAAAAGAGGTTGAGTGACAGTGTTTCGTTTACTCTTTCAAATATTTTCGTATTTACTAGCAATTACTATTTCGGTGTATTCTATAAATAAATTGACAGTGAACTAAAAATTACCCTTGCTTCAACCAATTTCGTTCTTCCGATAATAGAAGCATGTTTACTCCCGATGACTACAGTGGTTCTAACAATACTCGAACACTTGATTAAAAAAAAGCCTCGAATTCGAGGTGCACAAAGAAATAACTGCAGAGGAACATCTGGTAGTAACGAATTAAAAAAGAAATTCGTCAATCAGACAAGTTGAAGGTATACATCGAGAAGGGCCGGGTGATTACTTCGGAGACACCCAGTACGTGGTCGCGCGCGCCACAGAACGAGCAAGAGAGAGAAAGGGGAATTATAGGCGATGGTCGTGGGGTGTGTTAAAGGCGAATACACACAGCTGCCACGACACATATACAATATCAGCCGGCACGAGTTACTACCGGTGGTGTACATTTTTTTTTCCGCCTCCTCTAGTCCTCCGTCAGTCGTTCACCGTAGTCATCAGCTGTCCTTACGTCCACCCCACGCAGGGTGGAGGCCACTCAGTGTGCCTCGTGACTGCGGTCACCCCAATCGTACTGACCGCGCGTTCTCTCTCTCTTTCTCTCTCTGGAGATAATAGATAGCCTTTTATTATATGCATCGAACGTGCCACGCGTGTCCTACGTCGGCTATGGGAAAAGAAACTGGGACGTTGGAACGGCTACTAATTCGACTGTGAACGAAACAAGCGTGGCTTTTCCTGCAGGGGGTAACGTGTGCGACGTTTCACAGAGGCCTTGTTACAAAGCCCTAATAAGAATTTATTATCATTAACGAAGAATTTCATTTGAAATTCATTAGGGAGAAATTTCAGCCTCTCCGAACGGTGTGGAGTGTTTAGTAGGATATTTGAAATGAAATTTCCTGTGCTCCGAGGGTTCGATGAAATTCAATTGAAATTTTGCGAAGGATCGAGAAGAACCATTTTATCAAATTTCAGATTCATTCAACTTCGAATATGTAATATACGTATGTATGGGAAAAATGGTTGAAACTTTTTCTTTAAAAATAGTACGGGAGAAAACCGGTACGGTAGATGGAGCGAAGCGTGGAAGAAAGTGTCGACGAAAGTATCTCAACACTGCTGGGCTGCCGGTGTTTACGAACGAGGCGAGGAAAAGAGCGCGTTCAGCAGTCGGAGAAAATGTCGGAACAGCAGTTATCGTAGCCCCGCATCTTCCGTGGTTATCGATCCACGCGTTCTCTCTCTCTCTCTCTCTCTCTCTCTTTTGCCAGTGCTTCTCGGCATCGCGATATTTTAGGACGGCACAATGGAAGCCAAGAGACCCCATTGTCGAGGTAGCGAGGAACGCATCGGAAAAGTATCGTTCGCCGGTGACTTCGAAACGCGACTCCAGTGCCGGCATTATTATCCAAACGACAATGGACGTTATGCATGGCTGCGTGTACGCGTACGCGCGCAACTGGGGTTCCCCGGCACAATGCGGAAAGCCACCCCCTTTTCGCCGGCCCGGGCCACGCAAAAGTCGATCTCTCCTAGGAAAACGCGAACACGTTCACGTTGCGATAATATTAATGCCTCGGTTGCACGAGATGAAAAAATACAGCGTGTATTGAGGATAGTTGAAGAACCTAACCTTTTCTCTTAAAGTGAGTAATTTCGAGAAATTAAGGTTCGACGGATAAGAGGAATTTAACGTAGAAATAACAGGTTGTATTTTAGTAATAACAGTTGTGGATAATCTACGTAATGTTATCGATTAATTGCGTCAACAATGGGTTAAGAAAATTTCTAGACGTTAAAGATGTTCGAGATTGATAAAGTCCAGTGTTGTAGGTATCTTTAGAGATGTTTAACAATATCGAAGAAGGGTATAGGTGAATACTATTGACATTTCGTAGAACCGTAAGTAATCTAGTTTAAGTACAAAGAAATTCTATAATGCAATCTATCCCCCTGTATGGCAATTGATCGTAAAATTTCCTCAAAGACGATATAAATTTGCGAGAGAACGTAGCAGGTGGGTCTCTAGCCGGGGGTTAAAGTTCGATTTTCACGTACGCTTCGCAGATACGATCTTCGGCCGGTGGCCAGGTGGCCATGGCGACGGATCGTGAAAATCGCGTGGCCGGGACCGATCAATACGAGCCACGACTCCTCGGGTCCCTGCCTCGCTCGTTCTCCCTCTCTCCCATCACTTCGTCTCTCTCTCTTTCGCCCTCGCTCACTTTCTCGCTCGGACGCTGTCTCCCTCTTTCTCTCCTTTCTCTGGTGTACGCGCGCACGACAAGAGGAGTATGTATGCGAGAGTAAGAGAGAGAGAGACTAACCCCTCTCTCTGCGCGATTCCAAGGGAAACCCCTCCCGCGCTCGCGTACGCCCCTTTCCGCGCGAGAAAACACACGCACGCACGTAGCGCGAGCACGCAAAAACGCAGTAGCTGCTCGTCCTGCTATCGAGGAACGAGCAGCGGGGAATAGATGAGGCAAGTGGCGGTGGCTGAGGGTGGGGATGCCGCGGGAGGCAGAGAGGAGGGGGCGGGGTGGCGTGGAGAAAGAACGACAACGACGACGACGAAAGCACGCAGAAAGCAAAGGGTGAGAATGAGAATGTGCCACGAAACTCGCAAGGCACGTGCTCTGAAACCCCTTGAGAATCAAACCGTTGCACAGCATCCGTGGATCTCTCCGAGGAGTAAGAGATGCTTTCGTGATTGAAGTTATGGGTCGGTAGAGGACAGATGGAGGGGGGAAGGGTGGTGGTGGTGGAATGAAATAAAAAGATGGATGATCTACCGAGCTTACCTTTCCTCACCTTCCTTTCACAGGATCCACCTTTCTACCTCTCTTTTACTACGATCGATGCACCGCGAAAGCACACGACACACATCCACACAGAGACACAGAGAACACTTTACTTCTGGCACGCGACACTCTCTACTTGTGCTTCTCGTTTTTATCTCTCGCTCTTTTTCTCTCTCTCTTTTCTCTCCACCGTTTCGTGTTTCCTTCTCTTCCGAATAATCTGTTTTGCGGTCGCACGCGAAACCGAGCACCGTGCAAAATCTCTGGCTTGTGCCTCTACGCGACTACTCTCGTGCTGGTCGATGTATCGCGCCGGTCCCCTGGTCTTCTCTCTACTCTCTCTCTTTACGTGTGCACCTACTATCACGCTCTCGCACCGCCGCCCGGAACAGAAGGGGAAATCAATGAAAGAAAAGTACGACGCGAGCGCTCGTAAATCGGCATTTATGCTCGCCTCCTGGTCGACGGTCCCTCGGTTTCACTTTGACGAACACATTGGTGTATTGTGTATATGCGTGTTTTCGTGTATGTGTGTGTATATTGGCGAATAGTTCGTTTTCGATATCGTCGGAAATTGAGATCACTAAAGTTTCGTATATCCGTCGATCGTGAAAAGAAACCAGGGAGTATATACGATGTATGAGTGAACGTATATATATATATATATGTGTGCACGCGCGTGTATACTGAAGAGAATATACGAGATGTACGTGTGTATGTAGTGTGTTATGTGTATATGTAGAGGGTTACGCGAGACTAGAAATTAAAGCGTTAAACACTATACTAAGGAAACGGAAATAACGATACGACACGGGCGGAGGCTGCCTAGAGACTGGACACACCAGCCGTTTTCAAGCGGCTTGCACCGCTCGGCGAGCCCGTTCGGACGTGTTCGGTCTGGTTCGGCGGCAGTCGCGCACCCTCGGCTAAGCCCGTCGCCGCGAACCCCTCGTTCTATTACGTATCTCCTCCTACCGGCTCGCGCGTACGCTGCGAGGGGTTGCCGATCGAACTAATAAGAGACGTATGCGCGTTCTTAAATAAACTGCGACATCCCATCGTCGATCGAACTAGCACCCCCCTCCCCTCAGCCCCGTAAACACCCTTTACACCCCGTCGAATTTCGACAAATTTCTACAGTTCCACGTTTTTCAAATGTTTGCAAAGATAAACCATTAAATCTTTCACCGTTTACACATCCACCCGTTTGGGATCCCTCTACCCTACCCCGGAGTCGGGTTAACGCGTTACTCGCGCTTTTATTTATTCTGTACACTTGAAAAGCGACACCTGCGTGTCGCACACAGTGTCTCATTTGTACATATATCTGATTAACGAAGAACACGGAGAGAGAGGAGCGTTCGCGATATTTTCACAGTTCCCCTCGAGATGTTTGCAGGGGGTTTGTTCGTTAGGAAATGTTGTTTGCAACATGGCCTCCCCGACGTTACGAGGCAGAAGGTATGCCGCCCTCCTAGCCTCCCTCTCTCTCGCTAAAGCTTGCATCACCCCTTGCATCAGATCATGACCACCCCTTCACGGTTTTTGACCCCCGTCGTCCCGGTGCGCTATCGCGTCGATACAAGAGTCCTTTTACCCCTTACCAGGCCGCACTCGATCGCGAGTGAACTCGAAACCATGAATTACATCGTCGAGACTCACGCTGGTGGCCATTTGCCAAAGACCATGAAATTGAATCTTTCCGGGAGAGGAAAAACCTGGTCCAAGGAAAACAACGAGACCGAGCACACACCGCGATAGATATTCAAAGTCAACGGGTTGAAAAGTGTCTCGGGGGGGTGTGAGTAGAAGAGTCGATGCACTGCCGTAACTTTGCTCTCGTTATTTCACTCCAGTTGCGTTCCTTTTAACTCATCGATCGTGTGTCGCATCACTTCCTATATCAAACACTGTTTCTTGCATACGTGGGTAAGAAAAATTCTGCAGCTTTTTTTTTCTTTCTTCCTTTCTTCTAATACGAATTATTCGAATAAAACGTAGCTCGGAAACAGTCTAGGAGAAACGGGAGTAGGTGGGAGAATCGAAGAAGCTTCCATATCCCTGACCTTACCCTGGCTTTTATCTGCGGAGATCGAGAGGCTAGTCTGTGAAATGACGACGGGCCAAAATTATGCGCCGCTGACGAAACAACCCGAGCAACACTTGGCGGTCGTGCCAATAACCGCAAGTCCGTGTTTTCGGAAATTCGTTTCCGCTATCTTGCGTCATCGCGCGAGCGGAACCAAGCTAGCTAGCCTCTGCTCTACCAAACAATTTCCTTCAAGAGGAACACATGTAGTACCTAACACTCCTTTCGTCTCTACTACCCTCTTCCAGTGAATCGCCTTTAAAATTATCGCTAAATCAACAATTCACCGGTAACATCTCTGATAAAAGAATAGATAGAATGTTGGTAAAATTTCAAAGGCGCTGTTGTACACAGCAAAAACGATCTAAAGAAATTCCAATCACCGGAGAATGTTCCAAAAGCAGAGTAATCAGCGCATGGCTCTAGCCGGTGCTCGCCACCGACTGTCCACCACTGAAATTATAAATACATCTGAGTATAAACACTATAAATATACACCGGTGGTGGTATACGGAAAAGCCTGTCTCAGTCTGTTCACCCAAGTGACGATAAGCATGATCGATCTATGTATCGCGGCATCACTCGTCGATACAAACCGGAGAACCTTGCCAAAACTACGCAGATCCACGTGTGAACCACGTCAACGACGATGATTTCGTACGGTAACGAATACGTAACAGCATGCATATTTCACATGATCAATTAACGTGAAAGAATGAATCTTTTCGATTGACTTCCTGCTTTTATAACGAACCCGACCGACCGACCGACCCGATCGAGCAAGTTCCTTGCACATTACGTACATGACCGGACCTAACGTCGAGGAAAGAGAGAGAGAGAGAGAGAAAGGAAGCCCAGCCATTGTCTAGCCTGTAAGAGAAAAAAGGGAGCGAAGCTGGGACCAGGGCACGGGACTTGTAACAGATGCGGAACGGTATGCAGAGAGGAAATATAAAAAAAAAAAAGAAAGAAAGAGAAAGAAATAGGGACACGTAGTAGAGTCGCATATGCGAGGAGGAGCGTGTTTCCATTATACTCGGTGGCTTTAAAACCGGCCACGCGGTGCGACAGGAAGTTGTCACCGCATTACCGTTGGAATTATGAAAGTTTGCCGGCCTCTGATCGCCTTAGCGACGACCAACGGCGAAACAACTTTAGATCGTTCAACCAACCACCCAAGCCACCGGAGTCAGTCAGAGAGAAATTTGTCCTCGTTAATAACTAAGAATCACAACTCTAATCGTTTCCTATATTCCATCTTTACCCGTATACACAGATATACAGTATACGTTGTAAAAGGATCATCTGTTACTTTTAGGTTAGGGGTGAGAATTTTTCGGAAACGTTCAACAATGTAGACGACGCGTGCGACACTGAGAAAAAAGAGATTTAGCATCGTCGTCGAACAGAAAGAGGAATGGAAACTGTTTAGCTGAGAAGCATGGATCGTGAATCATTCTAAGTTGTGACGACGCGTTCGACAAAACGAACCCTCTTTCTCGGTACGTTCCTGGTCACGATCCAGCTGTCGAAGCTCCGCGTTTTTGGGGTTTGGCCCCACCTCCGTCATCGATCCGTGCACCAACATAATTCCACGCGGCTCCACGGGAGCAATAATTCCGTCCGTGAAGTTTTTCCAGGGTCGGTGAACCCCCTGGCGAGATTCGTCGATACGAATGGTTCCTCGACTGTCTTTCCATCTCTCTCTTTCTCTCTCTCTCTATCTGTCTATCCAGCCATCTTTCACGGATCGTTCGTCGATGGAAAAAAAGGTGTGACAAAATTATCGGAGAAAGTTGGAGAGTAGCTATAGACAGGCGTTGGATAAAAATAGCTGTATAAATATCGCGTTAAATATGCACTACAGGGGGGAGGGGATGAATAAGGGACGTCTAAATAATTGTGTAACAGCGGGAAAAACGTTTTCCCGCCGTCGAAATGGCCACGGATGTTCCGCGTCAGAGGGTCGAACATTGGTATTATCGCGAGGAATATGAAAAAGAGGGATGAGAACGATTTGAAACAGGCATCTGCAGGAAAGTGACGAGGCCTGCTGCTGCCCCGCCTAGGGAAACGTAGATGGAAACGTGGAGAATCGATCAAGCGAGCGTGTAATCGCCCTGCTAATTGAGGTAGAATCGATCGATTCTACCAGGCTCGTGAACTGTGTTAAACTTAACTCTATACGTACTGTTACCAGTTTTCTACGCAAGATCGTACGTGTACGTATGTAGATCTTTGGCGAGGCGATGATCGTATCACGCGTGGATCCAGTGAAGCCTTCTAATTACCCTCACTACCCCCACTGCCTTGGTAAACAAATGGTAGTGGAGAATGAAAAAGCGTTAGCCGGATGATCGAAGAATACCACCACCTCTCTCTCTCTCTCTCTCTCTCTCTCTCTCTCTCTATCTCTCCCCTGTAATACAATGAAATCCATAATTTCCTACGTCACTTGGAAATAGAAGGACGTTATTGAAGCTATTGACGTCACCGATCTCTCTCTCCTACGTCATCGACTGTCACCGCCAGAAGACAGGGACCAAGCCGCGAGATTAAACGAGGCGATTAATGAAATTCCAGGCTGCAAAGCCTGTACACGAAGGAAAACTTCAAAGACCTTAGCGGAAAGAGAGACAGACCGAATCTGTCTAAACGTGCACCTCGTTCAAGTGGTCATCATTTATTCAAAAGGCTAGGACGAAGTTAGAGAGTCGTTGAAGCGACGATTACCTCCCTCTGTGTCTCCTCCATCGTTACAGTCGTCGACAACTCGTTAGAAGGATTTAAAAATCCCTGATCCAACTTTCGATAGATTGTATATACTGCGCGCTTTCGTCACAGGGACGATAATACGCGTTTGTTATTAACGTTAATACCGTTGTGTACGTGTGTGCGTGTACCAAGGATAAAGAAGGGAGTGGGTGGGGAAGAAGGACGTTGGATGCAATCATATTGCGTTACGATGAAAGGAAGAAGAGTCGCGGAACCGAGGAAGATCGGGAGAAAAAGAGTGACGAATGGACGGAGGGTGAGGAGTAGAGAGAAAGAGGGAGAGACAGAGAGGTAGAGAAGCTCCATTGATTGGTCGGTGGCACGGTGGAACGTTGCAGTTGCCCTGGGGGTATATGAACCCCGGCACGAACCTTCTCTTCGTCTCTCTGTTCTCTCTCTCTCTCTCTCTCTCTACTCTCTTTCTCTCCCTCTCTCTTACTCTCATCATTCCAACCCCTCCCTACCCTCGTAGTTTACCCTCGCTACGATTTTACCCCAAGGCAAAACGCAGGCGCGTCACATGGACCCAGGAACGATCAATACGAGCCTCCCCAACTAGACCTAGTCTCTCTCCCACTCGCTGCTTTTTCTATCCTTCTCTCTCCTCGTCCACTCTCTGCTCTATCATCCTCCTACTAGGCTCGCAACCCCTCGGTCAATCTTTGATACCTCGCTCGGCCGGGAATTTTTCGTAGGAAAAGGCCCTGCAAGAGAGAAGAACCGTATGATCGTACGATGTACGCATGATGGAACTGTTACTCCTTTTTCTCTCTCGTATACCCTGGTTCTTTCTGTTTTTCGTGAGATGAATTTTGGTTCAGAAATGAAGATAGAAATGATAGTAGGCACACACGGTGAATATTTGTTTTTTTTTGTTTTTTTTTTCGAATGATTTGAACGAGATATTACTGGGTCGAGTAATTCGATCCTCGAGTTAACGAAAATTTGTCGTATATACATGGTGAAACGTAGGAAAGGAAGCGATACTATTTTTGTTTTTTTTTATAAAAGTTCCTGTTCACTGAAAACGTTCAATTGGCACACTATCTAACACCCCTTTATCCCTCTCACGCACCATTGTGATCGAGGCCATCGCGGACGGAAGTGTCCCTCTCGAGACTTCCTGCTTGTCCTCGACGAGGACCCGCAGTGCCAGTTGCTCCATCCTGGATCTGCTTGATCCTTCATGCACACTCTCGCCGTTTTCCATCATCTTGTTATACCGAACCATTATTCAACGTGTAATTCGATCGACCGTGTTCTCACCAGACGTTTATTATTTAATTCGTCTCTCTCTCTCTCGTCTTTCTTTTCCTCGTTCGATCGTTATTTTTTTTTTTTTTCGTTTCTTTTCTTTGAATTAGAATTTTTTGTTTTGGTTTCAAATCTCGTGTTTGCTCTGTTTCATCGGTTGCTCCGCAAAGAAAGGAGGAAGGATTCTGAACAGAAAGTGTTGGCCGTGGAATATTTGTTCGCGGGTTTTAGGAGGCTGTGTATGAAGGCCGCGTTCTCCTGGCCACGTTGCTTTCGGCTGCCACGCCCAAACTTCTCTGACCCGCGATACTGCGCCGCAGAAGATGTCAGCTGTTACACACACCCGATATTTTCCACTTTTCTCTTTTCCCACGATCAATTCGCGCGATTCGTTTTTCTTTCCTTTTTTTTTTCTTTTTTTTCGGTTTTTCATCGTTTATCCTCGATCTAATTATCACCGAATTATCACACCGTTGAGAGATATTTTTCCGTTCGACGATTCGGTAAGAAAAACAATTCTGCCTCGACACACGGCGAGATGACATTGAACGACGTGTGAGAATTTTTTTTTTTCTGTAAATCGTACGTCGAAACGAGAATTAAAACGAAAGAATACGAAGAAGGAAAGCAATGTGTATGTCGGCCAAGAGAACGCGACGAAAATAGGCTTTTGATAAGGAAGAATAATGATCGTGGCTGCCGGGAGGATCCTTCGATTGGTCCTGTATCAAGGATGTTCCGGCAAATCGGGTTGAAACATATATCATAATGATCGGCAGCTGATAGCGCGCTACCAAAACACATAGATCGATATACACAGAGATCGATAATAATGTTTGCAATTATAACGGTAATAATAACAACAATAATAACAAGATAAGAATAGAACGATAATAATAATTCGAACGTCAGAATCACAGAAGCAACAAAAGTAAAGAAACAAATGAACATACCGGTTAACGATGAAAATCAGTGGTTGGAGGATGCCGATATCTGGGCGTAGAACGAAACGACGGTGGGTTTAATGGTTTTTTTTTTTTTCTTTGCGTTTTTATTATTACTTTTAATTTAAATTATTAGTTTCGTTTCTTTTTCTTATTAATTTAAATATTATCATATTTTAAACAATCATTAATATTATCTATCGCTAGATATTTCTCTCTCCGTTCTTTGTCCTGTCGTTTTGTAATTTCTTTCCTTTCTCTCTTTTTTTTTTTTTTTTTCAAACGACGACGTGTGCGTGTTTCTCTTGTCCGTTTAACGCGTGAATAATTTTCCTTCTTTTGTTAAATCGGTCGACAGTTTTCGCGGTGAGGAACACCGAGACGAAATCACGAGATCAAGTTCTTCGGAAGATATCTCTTGCACTTTCTCCACGATCGACCGCGAACCAAGGCGAACGACGACGACGGACAGGATGACGTAGAATTGTTTCAATTTAATCGAACACCTCTTCCACGACGTTCTCACGTTACTATTAACAACAACACTTCGACGATCCCTTTTAAAACCGTTTCCGTACGAAACCAGACGAAAAACGAAAAAGACGATAGAAAATCGCGGAACACACCCTCTAATGTCTCTCTTTCACTCCCACCGAACTCTCTCTCTCTCTCTCTCTCTCCCTCTCCCCGTTCTCCGTGCGTTTTTCCCTCTTTTCCTTTCCTCTTCTTGCCGATTAAAGGATCTTCCAGACGACGTAGGACGTAGACGCAGACGACGACTCGTTTCTCTCCCTTTTTACATTTACTTTATTTTACAATTCACCAACGATCGCGCACCGAGTTAGCCATACGCGGTTAACGCGTTTAAAAACCCCGTCGTTTTATCTCGCGTGTTCGTTTAAAGGCGAAATTTTTTAATGAGGGGACCGCGTCGATAGAAAGATCTTCGAGAAGCTGACAGAGTTCCAGGGTACGAAGGGAGAAAGGAAAGGATACGGGAATAAGGGTGATCAAGTGGGACGAAAGAAATCATAAGATCTCCGGTTGAACGAAGACGCACACGTGGAAGAACGATGCTGCTTTCTTTCGACGAATTTTCTCAAGTCTCTCTTTCTCTCTCTCTTTCTATCTTGACGATGATTTCTTCCTTCCGTGCTTTTTCTTTTTATTTCACCGATCGATCCGATATATTTATACTTCCAATTTTTCCTCACGTTTCGTTTTATTTGTTTTCTATTTATTTAAACTCCTGTAGGTTGATTTTTTTTTTTTTTTTTGCTTTTTAAACCCGAGCTGTTGTTGCTGTGCGTGGAGCACACAAACACACACACACGCACGGTTTTACGATTTGTTACGATCTCGCTTGACACGTGGACGGGAGAAAGCAAGAATGATATATGTATATATATATACTATATATATGTATATATTTAGTACATATATATGTATTTATATGTATACATATAGAGATCGGTAATATTATACGTAGCGAAGGACGTCTTTCGTGTACATATATATATATGTTACCAACGATACGGAACGTATTTTGTCGAATTAAAGGGTCGAAAAATGAAGAGATATACAAGCAAATAGTAAGAATGTTGCGGGTATAACGGTGTCTACAACGCAATGCCTTTATGTGGTGCGGTAACTAAACTGACGGAGCTAGAGGCTCAGCCGCCAATCGGTGCACCCTCTCTTGCTGCCCGCCACCACCACCGCCCCCAATGCTACTAGTTCTGCCTAGGACAGAGGGGGTGTGAGAATCGCGAGGTGGAGAAGGACAGAGGTTCGAAGGAAAACGACGGAGAAAAAGTGTGTTGGAATAGAGAAGGACGGAACGATAACCGGTGGAATGTAGTACGCAGGCGCCTGAAAAGAGGCAATGACTGCACACCCATCTCTCCCTCTCTCTCCTCCATCAACCCACCACCACCACCCGGATATCTCGCGGCACGCCACCACCTCTGGATAGAGGGGTGGTGGTGGATATATCTGGGAAAGAGAATACATATATACGAAGAGAGAAGGAAACGCGGTAAGGAAATTGTTGGAAGATGGAGAGAAAAGGAGCGGTAAACGTATCCCTTTCGATATTACACCTACGGTTGGTTATGGAAAGAGGGAATAGAGGGCGAGAGGATAGGCGGAAAAGGAAACTTAGTTTGGATATTAAAGGTGGTTTTTTTGGTTGTGGAAAGAGGAAATATACGTAGAGAGAGGATATAGGCGGAAAAGGAAATAAAGATGCGTTTTGCGGTCTATAAGACGCAGACTCGTTTTTCTTTCGGTAGTTTTCCCTTGTGCGTGGTATTACAGTTCCTGGGGAAAAGTTTCTGTGCCCTGGTATGAAACTTGTGGGAGAGATTGGATTAGTTCGCGTTGCTTGGGGAGTAAATTCTATTGTCCTGGGTTTAAGGAAAAGTTTCCAGAGCTCGTGTGCGCGAAGAAAAGTCACGTTAGGGATGTTAATCTTCGAGTATGTTTTAAACGAGTTGTTGCTTGTTCGGGTAGCTTGAATTTTCGGGTTAGGATTTGGGTGTTAATGGTTGTAAGTGTTGCGGTAAGATACAGGGTAGAATTTGTATATATAGTAATAGAAACTTCGACGAGCGCTAACGAGAAAGGTTGACCTTAGTCGTCCCTCTGGTGGCGGAGCGTAGGAAGTACGCGTACTTAGATGTGAGTGGTGAATACAAGCGAGAAGAAAAGTGGAAAATTGGGAAATTAGGGAGGCATGGTGAATGGGAAAGCTAAAGGAGACGATGACTACGTTTATCGTGATCACTGTGAGATTTCGTATTGTTTGAAAATTGAGAGATTACAACAGCGAAACGCAAACGAGGCTCGAATGCAACCGCTGCATCTTCAGGATGGTAGCAGCACACGGTTGACCATTCGTAGACGCGGTTCAAAGGGTGGAAACCGGGCCGCGATGGTGGAAGGTTGATTGCGTCTACGCAGGCGCGGAGAACGGGGCGAGCTTACGCGAAATCGTCGTGACGTTAACTCGTTAGGCGTAAAGAGTCGCGGAGATGGAGCTCTGATGAAAATCTATACGTCGTCGTGCTGCATTCTAACGATACGATCTCGTTTTCCCTCGAGTATCGTTACTTTTTCCCTCTCTTTTCGCCGTATAATTGTTACGCAAAATTATTACTTCAGCAGTCCTCTTCGTAAAAGAGAGAAGAAGGTAGAAATAACGAGAGAAAAGGTTGAAAAAAAGAAAGTTTAAAGCGACACCACGTGAACAAGAGCGCATGCGCGAGGGAAAAATCAAAGAGGATTATTGCACTCGTTGGAATCCCTGGACATTTTACGATCAGCCATCGGCCACTGAGACAAAGAACCGTGGAAAGAGACGGAAAATGAAATCGAGGGTGGTTGCAGGCACGCAGGCGCTACGGAAGGGTCGTAAACAATGGCTGCTCCCTCCGGAGATCCTCTGGACCTTGCAACCACCGATACTGATTGAAAGAAGACTCTCGAAGCACCTACACATCTACAAAAGCTAGAGAGAGAGAGGGAGAGAGAGGGACGAGGGAAAAAAACAGCCGGTGGATGACTGTTGATTGAAGAACCAAGAGGGAGAGGGAGAGTAAAGGGGTGAGACGAGAGGCTCGAAAGATGAAGAAAACCGGCGGACCTAATAGGGCGTAGTTTGCATACAGGTGGCAGAAGAACGTGGTAAAAGGTTGAAATCGGGGGGGAACAAGCGCTACTAAGGTAGGATGGCCTGAAAAAAGGCGTTAATTGCGGCCTCGAGTAGAGACGGACAAGCTCGTCTCCCAAAAAAAAAAAAAAAACTGTTCAAGGACCGTCGTTTCGACGATGCACGCCCCCAAAAAAAGAGAGTCCGCCAGAAATACGCGAAAAACTTGGAAGCATACAGAAATCCAGGCGAAACATCGAAATAAATGAAAAGTTGGACATCTTCGTAAGCCAGCCAGTGAATAATAAATTCGAAGTAAAAATATATTCGTCTATTTCACCACGGAAAAAGAGAGAAAGAGAGAGAGTCTGGTTGGTCGTTTCTCGGTGTCGCGCTCCGGGGGTTGAATTTGAGGGGAGGAAGAAAAAATGACTAGACGTGCGGGGGAGTGCACGTGCGCAAGCGCTGCTTCTCTCTCGAGGGTCGAAGGATGGGAAGGGGTGGAAATTCAGGCTCTGCGAAACCTGGGAGGGAGGGAGAGACTCGAAAAGGGGAGAAACGAGAGATAGAGAGAGAGGGTTTGTAGCCCGTGCGGAGCTCGAGAACGCAGGCGCCACGTTGAAAATGGAAACCGTCGGCCCAGGGGTTGACCTCCCTCTTGTGCGAGAGAGCTTTTCGACCGTGCGAATGCGGCCAAATTTCGCCGTGCCTTTACCACATAGTTCACCTCCATGTTCCACCC
>NW_017100190.1:1795990-1805921 GCF_001263275.1 Habropoda laboriosa | reverse complement strand
TCTCCCCCTTCTATTCCCCCCTTCTAACCATGCACGGATATTCACCAAATTTTCCAGAAAGTTAAACTCGAACCGATATTCCGAATTCGTATTTTTCCCTCTCTCTCTTTTCTCTTGTTCTCTCTCCCTTTACTGCGAAGAATATAATCGTTTCAACTTTTGACTTTCGTCACCCCTTCTTTCTCCCCTATCCTTTTATTCTGCGTCCTTTTTTTTTCTCCAGCAGCAACCTCCTTTTGGTTGTAGATATAAGATATTAGAGGCTACGAATTGAATTCGAGGGCCCCTTTTTCTCTCTCCTGCGGGAACCCCCCGGTAACACTACTACCTGGAGGAAGTGCATTCAACGCGGAATATTGTAACGCTACCCCTGGCGGAATCTTGAGAGGACACGTGCTGCATAAATGGATCCACGTGTCCCGCGGGCCATTGGATAAACGCACAATGGTATGTGTCGCAACGATAACGTTAATATCTTCTTGTATTATAAAAACTTGTGTCTTCTTATCTATCTTTCTCTCTCTCGAATGAAAAATGTATAACAATCCCGTGTAGAAAATAGGGGATGATCGTGTTTGAATCGAACGTTTTATAAATACCTCCTTCAACTTTCGTGTACACAGCGTGCACTTGATCGACGCTTTTATCTTATCTATGTATGTACAGAAACATATCGAAACGAGAAACGGTATCGATCCTACGAAAGAGAGACACAGAGATGTTGAATATGATTTGCACGTTAATACTGTGAACACGATACGAGAGAGGGGAGGTATCGTAGAGTCGATGTTAACGAACGCCGCGGAAAGAGGCGTCCGCTAATGACTCGGCCTCGGAATTACGGGACGCGAATCGATCATCGCGGCAGAAATAATTGGTTTGCTCGCCGTCACCCGTTACGCTCGCGCGCCATCGCGGTCGGGCCTCACCACCCCCACGGTGATGAAAAAGCCACGCTGAGAAAAGAGCTGCCCAGGAGGGGTCGAAAGAAAGCACGAACGCCGCCGAGGACGAGGGGGGCAGAGACGAAAAAAATGAGGGGATGATAATCTAATGGTAAATAGCATGCATAGGAGGACGGAACGTAGGCAGCAGCGGCGTCGACTGCGAAAATCTCCCTCTGATCTAGGCGCTTTGAAGATGCGCCTTTGACGCAGATATTACCGTACGCGACGGTTCCACACTCTCGCTTCGTATTTAGAATTAATATTCGACGTGGGGAATTTGAAAATGTACGCTTTAATATTTTCGATTTAAGCTTGTGTTCCTTGAATTTCCTTGGGCCAATTTAAATCCTGAATCGTTTGAATTTGGTTGGCGGAATTGAAATTTTTAAAATTGAATACTTTTTAAGCTGGAATACTTCGAATTTGAAAATTGGAAATTAAATATTTGAATTTGAACCTTTGAAAATTTGAATTTAGAATCTCATCTAAAGAGTGTCACAATACTGAAGCTTTCTGCCCAACGAAACAGCCATTTTGAAGACGAAATCCGGCCTCCGAGCAAAATCTCCCCAGCCGACCAACTCAAGCTCGTCCAACAAAAGAGTACACTGTCCGTCCATGCTACACGTACAATTCGTGGTATTAAATCCCATCTTACACCGGGAAAATTGAAATTATCCGTAAAAAAATGCTAGTCTCGGTTGACAATGACAACGACAAAAAGACAGAAGCAGCAGACAGAGGATTTAAGGTGGGGAGTGGCAGGACCGTGTAAATCCCGAATCCCGTCTCGGGCAATTTATAACGCTCCTCCTCTTTGTCCCAAACTTCCGTTTGTCGAGTATCCTGGGAACAGGGAGAGAACCGTACCTAGCCCAATTGCCCCCTCTTTGCTACGCCGTTGGGCGTGGGGTGGCAAGAGGAGCTCCGGTGCCCAACGGCACAGGGGTTTCGAATATCGATCTCTTGCGTTCTCTCCTAGTCATTCACTCTCTCTCCTACACTCTCCACCAGCCTCCATCTCTCTCTTTCTCCTCCTTTCTCTCCCTCCACGTTGCATACACACACACACACACACACATACAGAGAGAGCTCTGCTGCGAATAACTCCGACAGAAGGGGTGACGGAGGGGAGGCAGAGAGACAGAGAGAGAAGGGGAAGGGTTCACCAGGAAGTCCCAGCCAAAGCCCAGGAGCGGAGGACATTCACCAGTCGACCGAACAAATACACACGCATACATACACATGCACAGACACAGAAGCTATCACGAGGACGAAATTGCCCGGACCATCTCTCGAACCTTCAAATTCCCCAAGTTTTTACGCCCCTAACTCGGTCCTTGCCTCGCGGTTCCAGTTAGACGAATTTTAGCAACTTTTATCCGGCCACTGGGATCCCCCGGAATCCTCCTCCTCCGAGGAATCACGTGGCCTACCCTAGCGAGGGTATTTGTTCACCTCGAGGACCGAGGAACCGTTTACATTCTGAATTATAACCACTTCTCGCTTCCAAATGGAATTTTCTCCTCTGGTAGAATGTATTAAAGGAAGATTCCTATTTCCAACTATTTTTCTCGGAAATTCGTTAAGGGAAATACGATTAGAAAATTCTTCCCCGAAGACAGTTTGAATCCCTCGTTTCGCCGCAAAGTGGTTAATACAGAAACCAACCTCAGAGAGAGAGAGAGTTTCCTTGAAATTCGACCACAGGGTGGTCCAAGGCTCGGGAAGAAGAAAGTTTCGAGGTCCAAGGCTCGGGAAGAAGAAAGTTTCGAGGATGAAAAGTTTTCTAGGGAATTATGCGGGTTCGTTGATGAACGAGCGTTAGTTTCATAGGTAGAATGTACAAATAATTAAATTTGATAATTTATATTTTCCCTTTAAATCTATAAACGTGGTACAGGCTGGAAGTTCGCAGCGTTCAAGTGACAAACGTTCTTCGTTTATACCGATAATTTTCAACTGTTATCACTTGCATCGTTCGCCATTTCAATTCACCCGGTTCTACTAAGGAAACTATTCAGGAAAATATCTTTCTCCACGATTCTATCTCTTCCCACGACTCGCCATATAGCCGCGTTTGCTCGTCCGGGAGCCCGGCTCAAGTATAGATACACGCGAGACTTAAGCTGGTTTTGCATGTTGCGACGGGATTCGTCGCGTGGACCCGGGAACGAGGCTGCACACGTGCACCCTAGCCTGCGCCCTGATAATCGAGCCGCGGTTACGTGCGCGGATTAAACGCTTTCTCGTTGCATGTTTCCCGGGCGTCGAAATTGCAAGCTAGCCATGAGAATCGAATTAAGCCTTGCTTTGCAATATCGAATCAGATTCATCATGCGGATTACGGCCGACTATACCGAGCCTGCCGCTTTTGTTTGCCATTTCTGTGCATAATAAGTGATCGATTCGATGTTTTGCTATTTCATAAAAGAGTCATGGAAATTTTCTGGGGTCGTGAAAGATCCAGGTGTGCCGA
The DNA here is from genome assembly GCF_001263275.1 of Habropoda laboriosa. Classification (NCBI taxonomy): domain Eukaryota; kingdom Metazoa; phylum Arthropoda; class Insecta; order Hymenoptera; family Apidae; genus Habropoda; species Habropoda laboriosa. Next base: position 1,802,495 of record NW_017100190.1, on the reverse strand, counting down.
TCCAGAATTAATAAGAGAATAGAATAAAATCACATTGGAGTCTTCGAAAAATTCTGCACAAATTCATGGAAATACTTTCGGGTATCTAGTTTAGAGCTACAAAATTAGAATGTCAAAGAAGATCGGTATCTGTAATTATTTTGCGATACAGTACCGAAAATCAGCCGGGGTCACAGAAGACCCAGGTGTATCAATCCCGAATTAATAACAAAAAACAAAACACATCCACCGGAAGAGTGAAATTGCTGAACAAGATCAATGTCCCCTATGTGTCCCTCGAACTACCTCTTAAAATCAACTCTCTCTCTCTCAGTCAGGATGTTACATCGATACATAAAGCAAAAAGAAAAAAAAAGAGAAGAGCACACACGTTCCAGCGCAAATATTTGCCACGGGAAGACGAGTGGTCGATCTTCCTGCCATTGGTTGATGGATTATGTTTCAGGGGCGAAATCCTCCATTTACCCAACCGAAATACAATCCTACACGTTGCAACATCAATTCCAACTCTTCCTGTACATCGACGACACGAATCGACGCCCGTTAAAAAAATATCTCAACGATCCTTTCCGAAAAACTTTGCTCTACTCGCCGGAGAGGAGGAAAGGGGACACTAGAGGAGAAAAGGGAGAGAAAAGAGAGAAGAGGCGTAGTCACGCAAGAGTAGAGTAGAGCAAATGTGTAGTCTGAAAGGGGAAAAAGAAGGTTCTGCAGAGACACACGGGTATCGATTCAACAAAACCAAGGTAACGAACTCGCGTATTCGCCAGTGTCGTCTCTACAAGTCCAACGAAAAGTTGTAGCTCGCGTGGACCACAGTTCGGGACAAGTCAGACCGCTCTCGATATGTCAGACGCCGAGGAGACTGGTACGTACTATGCCCCGATCCGTCCCGTTCTTCGAGAGAGTTTGTTCGTGAACAAAACTGTTGCAAATCGGTTCCGTGACTGAAACTAGCAAGCACGTAACACGTGCCACACCGTTCGTTCATCTACGTGATCGCACCTCAGCCGCCCTACCACTCACCCTTCTTCCACGTTTCTGTGTTACACTCCTATATTTCGACGTGGCTCTCCGATGGATCTGGTGTGATCCGTCAAGTCGGTCGAATCCGCAAACTCGAGGAGCAGTCACGCGAGGATCAACGCGAACTCGATGCTTATTGCACTCTGGCATTTCGCAGGTGTTATTTTCTTCCTCTTCCTACTTTGCACCCGTGCAGATCAAAATGATAGTTCACTGTATATATAGATCTCTCTAGCGTATTCCTACGTCAGAGAAAAGTAGAGAGAGAGAGAGAGAGAGAGAGTTTTCTGAATTTCCTGCTCTCTTCGGATGGGGGTTAGTTGAAGTTCCCTCTGTGATCCTTTTCGTACTCCACGCTGTTATTACCTCTTCAACATCACACAGTCTTTTTGCCCGCGTCTCTTGACCTAACTTCCACGTCGTCAACCAACGAAATATCAGGAGTGAAATCCGGGAGTATTTCTCTTTTTCTCTTTCTCGTGCAATTGGATTTCCATCGGTTCGATCAACCCAGCAAGCAAAGCGAACAGAGATAGAAACACGTAGAGGCCGGAACTGTTGAAGATCCAGCAAGAATTCAGTGGTGCGTATCATTGTGTGTCCCTTCTCTCTTCTCGTCTCTCTGGCACAGCCTCACCGTCACGTCGATTGTTCCACGCTTTTCTCTACCGACTCTCTTTGTCCCACTTTTAATTGCTCTTCCCAGCCGTCAGCTCCAGAGTGTCCTCAGACCTTTTTTCCTCTTTTTTTTTTTCTCTTCTTCCCCTCCAATTTCCCGGGGATTTCCTCTTTTTTTCCGCCAGCGTAATCGCGGCTTGGGCCAACACGACGTCGTGGACATTTGCCCAGGCGAATTGTGAAAGGTTGTCCTTAATGGCGGGACAAGGTGTCGGCCCGCTGATGTCCTTAGCTATGAAATATCGCGGAAGGAACGGATTCTAGTTCGTTTCACGTACGATCAAAGTTCGAAAGTTCGAAGAAATCTCTTCTGTTCTAGACAAGAAGGATAGAAAACTGTCGGTCACTACCATTGACTGTCTCTAAGCAAAGTTTACGTGACCGTAAAGGTACAGACATGTTGGCTATCGCTGGCGAACAGCGACCTGAGGGGTGAATCATTGATAGGAGAATTGCGCAATCTTGATGTAAAACTACTATAGCTGTTGAACGAGCAGGTCTAGATCCGTTTTCTTTGAACCATTACCACCTGAGGCTATAGGCGAGTAACTTTCAGCCCGTCAGATGCGTCATTTTACGGGTATCGCGTGGAAATAGACATCGTCCATGCCTGATTTAGAAATCGAAACGCTACACACGATCCCGTTTGTCGTGAGAATAATACATAAGACAGAAGAGAGAGAGAGAGAGAGAGAAGTTTCAACTGGAAGACGTGACGTGTACATTCCGTTTCTTCGTGTGGCCACGTAGATCGACAGGTTCGATACGCGAGAGAGGAAAAGAGACATTTCAGATAGGAGAGATAACACCACCCATCCCTAGAGGTGAACCGTACGAAATAATCGGGATGAAGGAAAGTTTTGAAAGTCTATTTAAAAGCAATTTTCATCGCGTTCGAACTTCTAATTTCCAGAGGTTGGTTTCGTGACCACGAGCAACAAGCTCTATGACCCAAAACCACCTTACTTTCGTTCCCACGTGATCGCGAGAGATTAACAGAGCCACGTGAGGATTGGTGGAAAAAGATATCGGGAATTAACGCGAACGCAATTACGAGGAAGCGCCAGAGAATCTAGTTGGACCCCTATGGTAGAATTCTCCTTCGTTTACGAGATCGTTAATCGACGAACGGTGTGTGGCCTCTCGTGACCACAAACGACTCCACACAGTTCTCTGTTAGAGGTTCGGAACGATGTCGTGAGATCTCTGACGCGTGGCAGCCACGCGAATTCCCGCCAACCCCGAAACGATTGAACCGCGCGAAATCACGAACCTCGGGGTGGTGTTACACGAGAACCGACACACGAGAATTAACCGTAACGCGGCGATCCAACAGGCACGATCGCTGTTTCCACACTTTATCACGTATAGCAAGGTGGTAGGAACCACTGACTGTTAGACCCGAGCGAATTCAGTTGGTTCCCGCGTCTTCTGCTCGTTGGATCACCGCGTTCTCCTCGTCGAGGATGGCTCACGGAGAGGGACGAGACCCTTTGGAGCATACCAGCCTCTATCAGAGAGCTGGTTCGATTCTCTTTCATTTAAAGTATTCCCTTGACTTCTCGTTTTTTATGGATTTGAGTTATTGTCAGGATCGGTGGGTCAGCCTTGAACTTGGACCATTTGTATTTTCTGGTGTTTTTTAATGATAATTCAATTAACTAAGACGTGAACTGCGACTATTTCAGTGGCGCCTTAGGGGTCAAATTTGAACCGTGCTATCGAATTCGATAAAAACGCGTCAAATTCGCGAAAAATAGCTTAAACTTGGACCATTCTTATTTTGTGGGGTTTTTAATGATAATTCAATTTATCAAGACGTGGACTGCGACTATTTCAATGGCGGCGCCTTAGGGGTCAAATTTGACCCGTGCTATCGAATTCGATAAAAACGCGTCAAATTCGCGAAAAATAGCTTAAACTTGGACCATTCTTATTTTGTGAGGTTTTTAATGATAATACAATTTATCAAGACGTGGACTGCGACTATTTCAGTGGCACCTTAGGGGTCAAATTTGACCCGTGCTACCAAATTCTCAAAAAATGCGTCAAATTCTCAAAAAATAAAATTGATAATTTTGTAAATGTAGTTAATACGAAAATAATGATCTAAAATAATAAGTGCACGCGTGAAAATGTCGATATCTTTATTTCCAGCATTGCAAATTCAAACAGACATTTCATTCTTCTAAAGTTCCACTAAGGAGAATTTCGTTTCTACACCAGAGAGGCAGTCAACGTGTTAAATCTGAAAGCCTCGATGAATAATAGAGACCTTGAAACCTCTCATTTTTTAAATAATTAATTCTTCTTTCTCGTTGAATATTTCGCTGGAAACGCAACTGGAAGAGTTCGAGTCGGGGGGCCTAAGTTAAAATTGCGATTGTTCAGAGAGCGAGGACAGCGATGCAGAGGGCGGACTGGGCAACGTGAACAAGATGATAATGCGACCACCAGGTCACAGTGGTAAAGCGAAGAAGGGGCACATCTGCTTCGACGCCTCTTTCGAGACTGGCAACCTGGGCAGAGTGGATCTTATCTCCGAATTCGAGTACGATCTCTTTATACGCCCCGACACCTGCAACCCTAGGCTTCGTCTGTGGTTCAACTTCACCGTGGACAACGTGAAAGCTGAACAGCGCGTGGTTTTTAACATCGTCAACATTTCCAAGAGTACGAATTTGTTTCGAAACGGAATGACACCGTTGGTGAAGAGCAGCAGTAGATCGAGATGGCAGAGAATTCCCAGAGGACAAGTGAGTGTTTGCATGTGTCAATTGCAAAAGTTCGTGCCCGATTTTCAGAAATGGCGGGAACCTTGTCACACTTCGGCACAGATGTTCGTTTCAGCGTAATGTTACATTCCTATCGAAAGATAACACCGCTTGTGTTTGAATTTTCAAATAATTCTTCGTTTCGTTTCGTTTTATTTTCAAATGAAATACAGCGGGGCACTGCACTTACGTACTAATTGGTCCCAGAGAGTGGGCGACGTAAGTCGAAAAAGACTAAGTCGGGGTACACAGAATAGACACGTACTGTCCGACAAACCCAAAGTGAAGCCTCTGACGTCGCACAGGGCCTAAAAGTGGGAGATGTAGGGGAACTTGCGACGGTCTGCTGTTAGTAAGCCAATAGGGATAGAATAAGGCTGTCGCAGTTACTCTTAAGTCTTTAGGAGGCTTCCTTTACAATAACAATTTATTGTGTATGAGTCGCTTAGAAATGAAAATGTAAGAGGACAGGGCGACCAAATAATTTTTAGTTTTCCGTTCTTTTATCAGCGTGTTACATTATCAAATTCGTTTTTCTAAGTCTAAACCATTTACCTACAACGCAACTTCCCCTCAAACGCCAGCAGTGTAAGACCCAAGAGTAGTGGGGATGACCTGAACCGCCTATTTTGCCTTCATTTTGCTAGGCTGTGACGTCAGAGGCTTCACTTTAGGTTTGTCGGACAGTATGTATGCAAATGTATTTATCAGATTAGGGGTTACACTTTCTTTTAACCCTTTGCACTCCTCGCAATTTTTAATATGACCTACCAGAAACTCTGAATCATTTTTACTATAGTCTACCAGCTACTCCGAGACTAGTTGCAATGGTGCGAGTGCGCCTCTGTGGAAGATTCAAAATCTAGCTTTGCCATTAAAAAAAACATGGCATATCTTACAATGTCGCCGCAGCAGCGACAATGGAGCTGTTAGTTCCACTTACAATGTCGCCACGGCGGCGACAACGGAGTGCAAAGGGTTAAATTTATAGAAATGATTTGCTCAAGTAACTTTCAGACTGATTCGGTAAGAGCTAAACACGTGGAGCGTAAAATATCGATTAAAAACAATTGACTATCGAATTGTGTAAAAACGACGTAACTCGGGAGGACGTAACTCGGGGTCCCGCTGTACGCGCCTTTGCATACACCGGTTGTTTTATTTCGAAATCGGGCAGGAACTTTTGCAATCATCCCCGATAGAAACAACGATCGATGTTAAATATTGCGATTTTTTTCGCAGGTTTTTTACTACAAATCGGCACAGCATCAGAATCATTACGTTTTAAGCTTCGCCTTTTCATTCGATCGCGAAGAAGACGTCTATCAATTTGCTCTAACTTATCCGTACTCGTACAGCCGATATTTAGCGCATTTGGATAATCTTTGCGGGAGCAAATTAACGTGTACGAAGAGAGAGACACTAGCCACGTCTGTTCAAAAGAGAAAGATCGAGTTGATCACTATAAATTCGAATCTGGACGAGGCTCAAGATCGTTCGAGAAAAGTGGTGGTTGTTCTGGCCAGAATACATCCAGGCGAGTCACCCTCTTCCTTCGTTTGCCAAGGTCTAATGGACTTTCTGGTCAGCTCTCATCCCATTGCCCAAGTGTTGAGGAACTACGTTGTCTTCAAGATAGTGCCGATGTTAAATCCCGATGGTGTTTTCCTTGGCAATTATAGGTAAATAAAGGAACATTTGCCAAGGCGATATAAAACGGGCGATAAAAGAGCGACGGTTGTGTGTGTTATTGAAGATCGACGGTGATGGGTGCAGACTTGAACAGATCTTGGAACAAAATTTCCGAGTGGCTTCATCCTGCTCTGATGGCTGTCAAACCGTTGTTGAAGAACCTCGACAAGAATTCTAGAACGCCGCTGGACTGTGTGCTGGATCTACACGCTCATATGAACGCCACGGGGATTTTTGTCTATGGAAACACGTACGACGACGTGTATAGGTATACTTTAACCCTTTCGCTTCGAGGAGCGTATATGATAATTACTTTTTGAAAATTTTTAGGTTAG
>NW_017100190.1:1785982-1795957 GCF_001263275.1 Habropoda laboriosa | reverse complement strand
TTCTTCAGTTTCTGAAATTTTTCATTTCTAATTCTTAAGTTTCCGAAAGTTTTCATTTCTAATTCCTAAGTTTCTGAAATTTTTTATTTCTAATTTTCTAAAACTTTCAACTTCTAATTCTCCGAAATTTTTCATTTCCAATTCTTAATTTTCCAAAATTTTCAATTTCCAATTTTCCGAAATTTTTCACTTCTAATTCTTAATTGTCCAAAACTTTCAATTTCCAATTTTCCGAAATTTTTCATTTCTAATCCTTAATTTTCCAAAACTTTCAATTTCCAATTTTCCGAAATTGTCAAGTTCCAATTCTTAATTTTCCAAAATTTTCAATTTTGAAAATTTACCATCGCTCTTTTCAAAAAATAACCCCAATTGCTGTGATAAAATTCGTCACAAAGTTCGTAAAACAGAAAACATAATCGTGCCTCATTCTCACTCTGTACGTCAGCGTCGAGTCATCAGCAGTCGCTTTGCATCCACCACCGTCACAAGCGCACCGCAGTGACAGGGTTAACAGTGTTTCTAGAAACTTCTATTTCCATCTCGTTCATAAAAATCACGCTGCTTTAAAATTTGTTTTTTCATAAATAGCCTGTTCGTAAAGAAATTTTGATCGTTCAAATTGCAATGTGACAATATCTAACCAATGGCTGCCAGCCTCTCAGGTACGAGAGGCACATCGTGTTGCCCAAACTACTGGCGCAACACGCCGAGGACTACGAAATAGGGAACACGATGTACAATCAGGACCCTCACAAGGCTGGTACAGCACGTCGTTATCTCTGCTCTATTCTGAAGGAACACGTGAACTGCTACAGCATCGAGGTATCGATGTACGGTTACAACAGGAAAGCGACTCCTGGAATATTCCCTTACACCGAGGAAGCTTGTATCCTTTGAACATCTACCACCGTTCTCCGCGAACAAATTCTTCTCCATTTCTGATACTTTCAAATCGAGTCTATCTTTAGAATTTGCAACAAGATCGAACCGTAACGTCGAGTTCTATCAATCTGAGGGATTCACTTAGAAGTAGGTAACGAACTAACTTTAGATTGCCACAATCTTGGCAGACGTTAATTAATCATTCGGAAGACAAGCTGTCTTAAGAACATTCCAAGCGAAGCCACCGTTGATCTACCCCGCTTACTTTGTACCTCGTGCGGTGTTTTTCAGAGAGAATTAAGCTGCCGTTGAATAATTTATATACCTTGATCAATTCAGTGCTGATGCTTTGCTTGAAGAAAAAAAGGAGAGAAAAATCTGTCCACTCTATCACGTGACGTTTAACGTAGGCCTATAGAAACAACTAGTCGAGGATCTTGACTATCCAATTAAAAATCACAGATTACAGATTAGGTCGCAATCTGGCCCGTGTGTTTATGGAATATTACAAGTTGATGGGTGTCATCCCGGCTGGCCTTCCTGATCAACCATCTAGCAAACGGACGCGACAATCTCGACCGAGATATCGCGTTCTAAGAGATCCTAGGCCGAAAAACTCGAGGAAACCCGCGCCTATACATCTAGCCAGCATTCACGAGTAATCTTGATTCCACTTTTTAACCCTTTGCACCGCGATCGAAAATTTCGGAGAACTTTAAAATGGCAAAATTCATATTTTACCGATATTCTCTTTTTACGAAATTCAAAGATTATTCCTACAGGCGCGATACGATTTTATTTACATTCGTACTCTTCTTTTCGAAAGAAAATTTTTGCTTTTCAAACATTTCACAAACTTTTGCTTTCGGAAATGTTCAAAAAGTGAAGTATCGATAATAGTAAAACTCTTGGATAAAACTGAACCATTACGCGTGTAAGAAACATCGACGCAGTGACTTTCCGTTAGATTCGAGGAATCCCGACGGAGGTCCAGAACGTGTTAAATTGACATAGGCCGACGATCGGCAGGTACTTCCAAGAGGAGGCAGAGGTGGCCGCGAGCGGTGGTTGCCGATCGATGAGCGGCACGCGGATGAGCCAGCTTGGGACCGGAACTGGAAGTGGAACGGGCGTCGGCGGGTGCAGGAACCGGAGCTACAGGTTCCGGAGCCCCGGGGCACCGCTCGACAGGGTGCAGGCCCTGTCCAGACAACCCGCCGAGCCGAGGCTCACCATTATCGATTTCAATCAGCTGACAAGGGGCGGTTTGGAACTGGCTACCAGTAAGAACAGGGCAAAGGTCGCTCGAAAAGCCGGCAAGTCGCGCAGATAACCATCCTCGCGACACTTCAACGCGCGTTACCTTCTTTATGAAATTATCGACAAGGTGAAAGAAATTTCCTTAAAACAAACTTTCCACTCAATAATTCAATTTCTTACTCCTTTTTTCTTCTTTTTTAGCGACTCGTGGATTCGAAGAGGTGTTTCGAAAAATATTTACAACGTGACCGATCGATGCGTATATTCGAAAAGGATAAGAGATGTAACGCAACCGTGCGTAATACGAGAACTGCGTGTCAATTTTCGTAGGAAAGTTTCGTTTACAGGATTGTGCGTGGGTTAACAACGATCGACCAGGTATACGCTTCAAAATTGATGCATCATGTGGTTACACCAAGAGCCGGCTAATGCCAACGTCGCGAGTCACTGATTCGAACGCGCCGTATCGAATCATAAAGGGTTGATTTATAGGGTTGTTACAATCTTCCGTTCGCATGCACGCGCCGCACAACTCTTTTACTGTACGTACTTCCCGGAATGTGTACGATTTAAACGCCAAAACGATCTCTAACAAACACATGTTCGCGTATTCCCCCCTGATTTAACGACTGTGTAAATACCGGCAGACTCGTACTTTTACGACGATATCGACGAGATGTACGAACAAAATAGACACGTAAATTTGCTACAAAATAGAAAGGAATAAAAAGTGCATGCATAATCTGACAAAGAGATGGTCTTACATTTAATTAAATGGTAACGAGACCCTCGAACGAGACTCAAATAAAGGTTAATTTACGTTGCCATAAAAAATTCCGCTAAAATCGGATGAAACGGTAATCTCGTCCAAGGGTTTATTTCCACAGCCACCCCCGTTTCGATGATTATCATCGAAAGAGGGGCTTCGTGGAACACGATCTCGAAACGAGTAAAATATTGCGGAAGCCACAGGCTTCCACGGACCACACAATAGTAAACATGTGATTCACGTACCTGAATGCGAGAATTACGTTTCCTAAAACTCAAGCAACCCGCGGGCTTGTTGCACGCGCATCGGATGGACAGAAGAAGACGCAGGTACTCTACGCGGCCTGGTACACCTGGCCAGTATACGGACCTAAAGATACGCTAGCTGATCGCGGGTGTGTCCGTGCATCGGAACATACAACAAACGGGAGAGCCGATGCAACTTGTTTATCGAACGTGCTACTCCGTCGATCACACAACGAACCAATCTCAACCGTTTAATTTTTTATATCGCGTACGTATATGCTCTTTCTTTTCCTTTCCTTTTCTTTTCGTTTTTCTTTCTTTCTTTCTTTCTTTCTTTCTTTCTTGTCAAAAAACGTATTTCGAATTTAAAACGACGTCCAGTATACGCGCTCGCACACGCTCTTCTACGCGTACATGTATACGTGTCTCTCTATGTGCCTGTTATACGTGTACGAGTGTGTGTTGACGGGAGTAACCGTGATCACGTACGTGTACGTATACGCGAAGCACGCATATACCACCGTGTACGTGTGCGTGTGCGTGTGCTTGTGTGTGGCTGTGTAACGTGTCGCGCCCGACCTTTCTTTCTTTTCTTTTTATATATTGTTATACATGTACTATGTGTATGTATATTATTGTATGTATGTGTACAACGTGTCAATCAATCGGAACTGAAGAATGAACTAAAACGGAAAGAAATGAAACTATAGCGAAAGAAGGGAGCAGACAAGCGGCCAGAAGCTCTTCTACTCCTGGACTCGAGACGGAACTGGCCCGTGGGCCGTTCCGCTCAACACCACCTCGGCTATTCCCCCTCCACACCGTCCCTTTGCCAGCCACCCCCCTCCCACCGACGCCCCCCTGCAAGCACCGTACCTTCGTTTCATCCCTCGCCATCCCCTCGTCTAGTATCCAGCGCGACCACCGAGCCGCCCGGTACTTCGGGGTTGGATGATACTAGGGCGGTGGTCGTTGAACCAAGTATATAGACGAGCTGTCTGCGTCGTACCGGTTGCGCACAGAAGCTTTACTTCCATCTCCATCTATAGGCTCTATTTCGCTTTCTCCCGCTACTACCCTCTGTCGCACCCCCTTCTCGCAATTTGCATTTCTTCATCTCTCCCCCGAACATCCCCTTTCCTCTCTCACTCCATTATTTTCCTCTCTTTCTCTTCCGTTTCTCTTGTTATTTCAAAACCCCTTTCCAAACCCCCTGTCTCTCTGTCTCCTTTCTTCTCCGTTTGTTATCTTTCCCAACCCTTCACTCCCCCCACCATGACTCGCCGTCCTTTATCTTTTCTTCTACTATTTCTCTCTTTCGTTCCTCCCGCGTTGTTTTCAATCTCATTTCCTAGCATCTTCTCCTTTCGCCCCTCTCTCTCTTTCTTCGCTTACTGCAACTAATCGGTTGTCTCTGTTCTGCAGACTTTCCCTCCTTCTCGCTTTTTTACTCGCACGTTTTCTCGTCTTCCATTCGCGTCCCGTTTGCCTCTCACACGCTTCTCTCTCACGAGTGCACGCTACGAGAGGTTGCTTCTCTCTTCGTCCAACGTGCTCCATCTATCTCCCTCGCTCTTCAGAATGAACGCGTCCCCAGGTAAAGCTAGCGACCTCTACAGTGGCGAGCAAACACGACAGGCTGCAACGCGGCTGCCTACACCGCCACGCCGTACACACAAGCGATGGAGTAACCCCGGGATTCGTATGTGGGGTCAGGACAACCCCGTGCAAACAGAGCCATGCTTCTTGATTTACTATCGGTCGCACGGTGTTATCGCATCTCTGATAAGCCGTTTACGACGGCCTCCCGCGAACCGTGACGAAATTGAAAAGCCACCCTGACTTTCAATGAAAACACCTGAGCGATCGTTACCCTATCAGACGCGTTGCTGCCCTTTGCGTATTATTTTTTATTTCCCTTTCACAGGTTTAGTTTTTCAATCGATAAGTATACTCTGTACCAAGTGTACCGATTAGAATATCGACAAATTCAAAGATCCTAATAATATATACGATTACAATGTCTGCTAGTTTTATCCGTAGACAATGAAAAAAATGATCGCTAGATTTTTCTATTTGCTTTTCCTATTATAAACGATGAAAAATGGAATTTTTATACTAATTTAGCGATGCTGAGCATAGCTGCAGCGGTTAGCTGAATTTATGGGATGCAAAAGGGTCGAGGTACCCTTTATCCGGCACTGATGCGCACAACCAGACCACCGACAACCACCAACGAGACCGAGGAAAACCGAATTTCGACGAAATCACACGATTCGAATAGGTACGATGTGGGCGGAGACCGACCCCAATTGCTCAGGCTTAACCCCTTTCACAGACACTTGTTATATGCCGCACGTTGTACGAAAATTCTACCTATACGTAGAAAAATTATTTACTATGAAAATGTTCACCTTCATATTTCGAATAAATTGTACGAATCTAACTGACGCATGTTCCATATGTGGAAATGTTAATCTACGCAACCTATTTAACATACGCTTCGTATAACGATGAGTAGAAGGAATTGGAACTTGTCATCGCAAAAATGAATCGATTCATTGTGGATCCTTCTTTTTGTTTTTCGAACGATCAAGGATAACGTCACTATCGATGAATTTTTATTCAAAATACTGTCGTTTCAATGACAAAAAGCTGATTTTTTTTTTTATTAGAAGAGGAAACAATTTATGCTTAAATTTCGTTTACTTTATGACAAATATATTAAATGTATTTTATTTATTTAGTTTACGTACTTACCGAACACAAATACGTGACGCATATCCTTGTGAATAAAATCGTCTCTAATTCTATAGTGGACAGGTTGACAACTTCGACACTTTTTCACTTTTTCTTTGATTGTCTGTAACAATAATAAACTTTAATTATTTACATTGATCCTGAAGTTTTTTAATGTACATTTTGAGGTTATATTTTAAAGGGTTATCTGCGCTACGTACTCTGCATAACGATTATTCGTTACAATCTTTAATATTTGTACTTAAATTAAAGAAACATTTTATACACACCTTTCTACGTCTATCCAATAAAGACGATTGTCAAAAATTCTGAAGCACAATTGTATTTTAACATAATGACACATTATCGACGATGTATTTTACGCGATCATTAATTTTAATAGTAAAATTTAACGAATTAAAAAATTAAAACTTTTTCTAAGAATTCAGCAATACTCAACGTACATATGTAAGAAACTAATTTCTATAAAATATAATACGTCATTATAACAATGAACAGAACAAACGATCGAACTTTAAATTAACTGTCCACGCTGGGAAAAAAAGAACAAAGGCAACAATGAACACTGTTACTTCGTCGATATATTTTTCACTAAACATTTGTTCATCGTCAAAAATAATAATCGAATTTAACACATAAAGGGAAGCTCGGATTTATTTAATCACACGCGACGACTTATTACACGCTCTAATTGTTTCAATTTCAACGTCTCAACGCGGGAAATATTAGCGTTACGACGCCATCTTGCGTTCTTTTTTTTAAAGCGTTCCCTTCCGGAAAATTTGAATTTGCATTCAATCATACACTGTTGTTGTAAAATTATAATTTCAAATATATACATTTCTGCCTTTTATGAAGCTACAGAATCTTATAGTAATACTTTTTTGCTTATGAAAAATATCCTTGTCTTTGTTTCGCTGCACAGTATTTTCATGAAAACTGCTGTAACTTTTGAACCAATTCATAGACTGAAAGCACAACTGTAATTTTAATGAACGTAATGCTTTTATAACAAACATATGCAATATAAAAGGGACAGGTTTATAAAACGAAAATTATGTGACCTGAACTTTGTTAAAATAAATATAAGAAAAATTTATCAGTTTTAAAGTTGGAATTTTATGACATCGAACAGATTAAAGCGCCATCTAGAAAATATTTCTAGATAGTACGATACGTCTTAGACCACGTAATGGGTCCGTCCTCCACACGGGACGCCATATTGTATGGGAGGAACGAGAGGCGCAACCACGCCATTGTACGCATCACGCTAATTCTCGTCAGTTTTCACGAATAACAAGTAAAGTAAGTAAAAATCATATTCATACAAATGTACTTCAACATAGAAATCATTTGATTAAAAATTTAGTGTATTCTAAAAGAATTAGCGATAGCATTGAGCAACGATTTTTAATCAACGCCACGATGTATCGTTCTCCTTTGCGGATCGTTCAATCTTTTTACATTGTATGATTTTTTATTTTATTTTAACAATTCTTCGTTATTTAATTTTTTCCTTCGTAATAATATTAATAAAATGCGTGTTCCTGCTACAACGTTTGCGGACTTTTAAATTATGTTAACGAATTTTAAAGGAAATCTGTCACGCAAATTTTAAACGTTTGAATAAATGCGTTGTTTCATCAGAAACGTACTTTTCAAACTATAGTTGTTTCCAAATAAAATTTACGAATTTATATTTGTAAATACAGATAATCAATTGTATGTAATATAATTAATTTGTGTTAATTTAATAATGTGCTTATCTCACTGTTGTAACTTAATTTTAAATGCTTATTGGCAGCCATTTCTAACTTAATTGGTTACTCTTAGCTTTCTAAATTGCCAAGTAATGAATTAATTAATTAAATTTGTGATGCTCTGTATTTTTGATTCAGAAAATAATTACAAATGAAATAAGTAAAGCTCTAATTGTTCCAGAAATAACTTAAATGCATGGACAACATGTACAGTAATAACATTGACCCGTGGGAGCCGGGTTATGGGCCTGAGAGGAGAGGGCATAATTCAGACTATGATTATCGCAATGATTATGGAAGCAGCAGGTCACCAGATTACGGAGAACATCGTGACAATGATCACCGTGATAGAGACCATCGTAGCCCAGAATATAGGAACCATCGTGGTCGGGATAGAGACCGTGAAAGAGACCGGTCAAGAGACAGGAGGGATAGGAGCAGAGATGATAGAGACCGTAGCTACAGAGACAGAGAAGATCGTTATGGAAGGCAAAGAGACAGAGATTCTGCAGAAAGAGACAGAGATCGTGACCGTGAGCGCGACAGAGATAGAGACCGTTCTAGGAGAGATAGAGATAGGGACAGAGATCGAGATCGTAGAGGAAAACGGGAAGAAAGAGATCGGGATCGCGATGACGATCATAGCCGAGAAAGTATGGACTTTGAGCATGACCATGGACGTACTTATGGTTCGTCCATGGAAGGCATCCACTACAAATCTCAATCTCCAAACAACACCATAATGATTCGCGGGCTTGCTCAGCATATTACAGAAAATGACGTAGGTTGTCAACTTAGTGGCCCAACATAATTGGCCACTAGTGAGCCAGCATTTGCAAGCATACATCACTGTTATCATTATGATGTGTGTATCACAGGTGCGGCAAGACATCCTCAACTGTGGTCTCATGCCCAAGGACATCAGGCTGATTCGTAAAAAGGATACAGGTAATTATCATTATTTTTGCAACTTAACTTCCCCTAAACCTAATGTGCGAATTAGTGAATCGCTTTTTACCTCAGCAGGTTGCATTAGATTTATGTAGCCTAAGTTATTGTTGCATTTTTAATGATCATTTAAAAAAGAAAAAAAAATTGTTTGACATTTCTAATAATACGAAATATATTTTTCTGTTACTTAATCAGTAATTAAAAGAGATTTCAAACAATTTTTTTTACATTGTACAAACAATTAAATTAGCATTGTATCGGTACCAATCATGCATACCCCAAAATTTTTGATGCAGAATAACGAATATAATCGTGATCAATTAAGTATAAATCATTAATTAATTTTCTACTCTTGGAATAAGGTAAGTTTGTAACAAGAATATAACTTGTTACATAGGAAGAATATTTTGAGGAAAATCAAATCATCATTATTCATCTTACAAGAGTGGTGTAAAATATATTTCTGAGAATCCCTAAATCTTACCTAGAATAATTGGAACATGAGTCTACCAACCAATTCTACATAACTGTTCTATTCTCAAAATAATATATTTGACAAACTTTATGGCTGTGTGGAGTATGAAATCTTTTTCCAATGTCATTTACAATTACCAACGAAAATATATGCAAGATAGAAATTTTTGGAAGAGTGGGGGGTGGGTTCTCTCTGAAATTTCTTGTACTATCGTTTCTTTTAATGAAAAAAAGAAAAGAGGAAGCTCAAAAGACCGGTAAGGTCTGGCATTAAAAGTAAAAACTAAAGTTCGCGTAAAGATATTTTACGAAAAGCAAAAATCATCTCTCACCCGAATAGAATTCATTCTGCTGAGCTTTAGGCAAATGGAAATGAAAGCAAGCAACGAAGCGAAGAAAGTACTTCGTTCGAAACTCAGTCTGTCAATGGTTGGTGCTGTGATTGCCTGCCCTCTCAGAGTAGAGACACCCAGGCAAAACGTGGATTAACTTTGGATATGTGTGTATTTGCTCTGTATAGGTGCTTCGCGAGGTTTTGCATTCGTCGAGTTTAACGCGACTCAGGAGGCCGCACGGTGGATGGAGATGAAACAGGTAGAAAGAAGTTCAGTCCAGATACCCAACCGATGCGTTGTACGCGTGCCACCGACGCCCCGTGGCGGCAAGGCACGGTAACGCAGCCCCTTGGCCTTCCCCATGGCCATGGCTGTGCACCTATCAAAGGCTACTTCAATCTACCGTACCTAATTATTTATCTAGGAGTCCCCACATACTTTGCAGACTTTTCTTAACTCGCTCGCAAATTCCGTCTATTGGATTACATAAAGTTCATTACACGTATATATATATACATATATATATATATTATCGA
>NW_017100190.1:1765080-1785807 GCF_001263275.1 Habropoda laboriosa | reverse complement strand
TCGGAGGAGGGGTCATTCCAATCGTCTTATCTTCTACGTACAATGCATACAGTATATATTATATATCCGGCATGAGAACTTTTATTTGTTTATATAAATCACATTTTGCTACGTTCATATATTTAATTATAAAATGCTTTTTTACTGTTATCGTTTTTTAAGTCTGCTTCTATTCATTTTTAAAAACTTTGTTCTCTCAGATGCAATTGTTCATTGACCAAGCATTTTAAAAACGAATGACAATTTTTATGCACGACTTCTTTCTTATATTTCACAGTACAAATTTGTATGCAAGCAAATCATTGTATGTTTGCTTGTTTAACCACGAATTCGATTCTTTTAATCGAAGGAAAAAAAAATATATATTTTCGCGCATGTACATATATATATATATATTTATATAGTCGGTCCGCAAGCCGTGTGGAATGGCCCACGTTATAAGCCCACGACATTTTCTTTACTGTTCGTTCGAGACGGAAAGCTATGAAGTAGAAAAAAAACTATAATTTCGTCAACCAAGAAGGAAGTTTACGGGATAAACAGCTGCTTTGGGAGGATGTTGGACGGGATAACACTGAAATTCTCTGTTTCAGGGAGTACTGATGCTGCAGGACCAGTACCGTGCCTTGATGCAGTACAGTATACCAAAAGATTGCCATGTAGATAAACCACCAGCAAAAAACACACAAGATTGGCACTGTGTTAAGGTGGGTCTATTTATAGTATCCTTTAGTATCGGTCTAATTCATCGAAATGTTGCAATGTGGTTCATCTTTCGTTGTAGTGTGGCGCGCATAATTTCAAGAGGCGTGAAACATGCTTCAAGTGTTCCGCCTCTCGAGCAGAGAGTGAAGAAGGCGGAGAAGGTAGCGATGAAATCAGTCCTCATCCTACAAACACCGTTCTTCTTCGAGGATTGGACGTATTGACAACCGAAGATTCGGTCTTGCAAGCAATGAAGAATCTCTCATCAATGCCGATACGTAGTATCCGTATTGGTCGCGATTCACTTACAAACACATCAAGAGGCGTGTGTTACTTGGAAATGGGCAACGTAGTGGACGCCATGTATTTACACACCGCCCTCACGAAACAAGAATTGGTGGTGGATGGTAGAAAAGTTGAGATCACCTATTGCAAGCTTCATCAAATAAATAATACCAACACGTGGAAAGCGAATGACAACCAGCCGCAAAGATATACTTTAGACGATGTTGCTCAATTGGCAGAGTATAGTGCCAACTTATACGCTAAGACACCTGCACAGAAAGCTCACTACCTTCAGTATTACACACAATATTATCAGAATCAAATAATGCAGGGGTCCGCGATCACTTTGCCATCTTTGAACCAGACTGATAGAGTGAATGCAGCCGCGGCTGTAGCACAATCTGCCATACAGCAATTACAAGCGTCAAGGAAATTAGGGGATTCTGAGGAAATGAAAAATAGACCAACACCAACAGCTCCAACTAGTACCACGTTGGCTAGTGGAAGAGTACCTGCACACGGTAGCGACGGTAAAGTATATTGTAAGTTTTTAGACCATAATGAAATTTTCATTGATCTAGTTATGAAACGATTTTATATCGTTATTATTTTTACAGCTGTGCCAGATGTTAGCACTTATCATTATGATGAATCATCGGGCTACTATTACGATCCGAGCACGGGATTGTATTACGACCCTAATTCGCAATATTATTATAATAGTCATACGCAACAATTCCTTTACTGGGATGCCGAATCTTTCTCATATCAACCAGCGAAGGTATTTAAAATTTCTGTACTCTTGTTTTATTAAATGGTCGTTAAGTATTGAAAAAATTTTGTTACGTTTGCTTTGTATGTGCAGACTGCTACAACCGTAACACAAGCGACCGGTACAACATCTAGCGGGACTACAATAACTGCTACAGCTAGTAGCACCGATTCGACGAATACGGTTACGAATCAAGCAACAACTTCGTCGGTTACCATCGCAGCTCAGGAAGTCTCGAAGGACGACGAAAGTAAAAAGAAGGACAGTAAACAAGATAAGGTGAAAGTAGCGAAAAAAATAGCAAAAGATATGGAACGTTGGGCAAAAACTTTGAATCAAAAGAAAGAAAACGCCAAGAGCAATTGGAATTCCGAATTTGCTGGTGGTGATGGTAATCAAGGTGTCGGAAGTGGAGCTGCGGACGCAGGATACGCAATATTGGAAAAGAAATCTCTCGCAAACTCTTATCATGAGGATGAAGACCAGAGCGGAAATAATGGCTTGGTTGCTGCTTATGGCGGCGGTAGTGATACGGAAGAAGAAATAGAAGACGTACAACAAGAAGAAAGACAACATACAGATTGGAGCAAGTTGGCATGCTTATTGTGTAAACGACAATTTCCAAGCAAAGAAGCGTTGCTTCGACATCAACAATTATCTGACCTTCATAAGCAAAATTTGGAAAATTGGTATCAAGTGCGTGGTCTAGACCCAAACGATCCACAGCAAAGAAATAACAAATACCGGGATCGCGCCAAAGAAAGGAGGGCGAAATATGGCGAGCCAGAACCTCCACAGCCAAATAAACTTAAAGAGAAATACTTAAAGACCAGAGTAGAGGAGATATCAGTATCGTACGAAGAACCCACAAGAGCCGGCATTGGTTCGGATAACGTTGGTAACAAACTTTTACAAAAAATGGGGTGGAGTGAAGGAATGGGGCTTGGTAAATCGAACCAAGGTAGGACGAGTATCATCGAGGCAGAAAGAAGAGTTCCTACAGCGGGTTTGGGGGCGAAATCATCGTCGTATAGTGCGTTACCGGGGGACACGTACAAGGATTGCGTAAAGAAAATGATGTACGCGCGTTATCAAGAACTGTCCGATACATAATACATTGAGTATCGTTGAAAATAGATTTTATATATAAAGAAGTACTTGTACCCAATTTTCCATAGATGAATAGGTATGTACGCGTATTACCCGAATAATGTGCAGGTTGCATACTGGTAATTTCAAGGGTGATAATCCATTCTTGGGAATATACATGATTTTTTTTTTATCGCTTTTCTTTAAACTTTCAATATATTAGATTTTTCTTAGGGTATATAAATTAACGATATTGCACACACTGTTTTTTTCCATTCAACTTAATGCGTTGTGCTACTTTAAAATTTTATCCGTGTAAGAATTAAACCAGAACAGTGATATGGAATAATGTGTTCGTTCGTTCATGTAACAAAAATTATATATATATTTCTTTTCTGTGAAAGTTGATGAAAGTACCCGAGAATGCATCACAAATATCAGTAAAGAATTAGTTCAAAAATTATTGCACTAAGCAATTCTTGTCTAACAGTTTGTGCACAATACAGTACTTTTGATCATTCGAAAAGGAAGTATATTGAAGCATTACGAAATAATGCAATATTTTAAAATTCAGAATTACACGTGTTTTAAATTCCTGATTTGTATTATTTCATTTGAATTTCATGATGCTTCTTTGAGAAAAATCAATCCACATACTTATAACCCAGTGCAATTAAACATCACTGGTTTTTCGTATATTTATTATCTTGTACCGATTTCCATTAAATTTCATAATTTCTTTATAATGTAATTATGTCAGATTTCGCGTACATATACATATATATAGAAAGATAGTTATATTTATACTCATACATATATACGTCGATTTTTCTTTTTATTATGATTTATGCTGTATTTTTGGAGATCACATTCTTCGCTATACATACACATTTCTACAGTCATTCGTACACTTTATCGTTATTTTTTTAAGTACACATGCAAAAACCCATGTAATAAGTGATAGGTTAAAAGATAATAATAAAAGTACACGCGGCGTTATTGCTTGCAATACTCTCGTGTTCATCTTTATGATATCGAAACATTTTTGCATTTTATTTTTTTATTTTTTAAAATAGTACGTTTTTCTTAGGGTAGGATACTTGACTACAAAAACATAATTTACTATTAAAAATAGAAAAAAAAAGTCATTCACTTCGAATATTTATGATAGATAATCTATATGGTTTTTAATGTTCGGAAATAAATATACCGGGGATATGTGATTTCAAACGTCTCGAGTAAATTTACACACTGTTTCTTCTAAAAGGATTTACATTTTGTTTTTATGTTTCTTTTTTGAGGTCTTAGTACGTACACTAATTTCTATCGAGTCACTTGTACTTACATATGTATAAGTGAAATATTTTCGATGATTTAAAATTTGAACTTTTAAGTTTTATTTATTTCGAAATAATGTTTTTTTCAATCGCGCACAATATAAGCTTTAAATCTTTACATCTCGATATACATTTATCACATGACGAGTACTAAAAAAATCAGTTAAGACTGATGCTATTAACTCGAAAACTATTCGAAATATATCGATTCTTTCGATTACGTTTGGCGCCTAATATTATTCAAACTTATTCGAACAGAATTAATTCATATTTTTCCTGCGATTTCAATATTAGAAGTAATAGATATTCCTATGATTACGATAATATACTTGTTCTTTTTCAGTCAATATAAATATAATATTTAAAAATATTGTTCGATATTAAACAGGTAAGTTAATAATAATGCATTAGAAAAAGATTCACATGGCTACACTAATACTTTGATTTGTTGACATTACTAGAGGTACAAACTACAATCTATTTGTATAAAGAAGTTTTGTACTATTAAATCTGCACTTGCTTACAAAACTGGCTTGTGATGTACCACAGTAATCCAAACAGGAACATAATTAGGAAATATGTTTGCTACATGTATAACCTTTAAATCGCTTCATTTAATACACTATTAATATTGAAACGCAAATTAATAAAAATTTTGCGTCTAAACCTAATTTTAATAACATACTGCATGAACAATAAAAAATTGTCCTTATCAGTGGTATGTCTTTTCAATTGCAAAATTCCACAATTGAATATTTTATAAACATATTATGGCAATATTTTTGGTTTAATAAAGAGTATTAAATATGAGTTTATTCTCTGAGGAATAGGACTAAACTAACAGAGCTTTATTACCACAAAATTAAATTGCAGCAAACATTTTTAAACAGTCATACTTGTTGGTAAAGAAAAACATACCAAAACTATACATCTGCTAAAATCCAAGAGTATAGTGGCCTTAATTGATGATTCAATACTCTATATTCCAAATTGTTAATTCCATCAGTATCATATCTTCTAGCACTGTTCTCAAGATTTTCAAATCTAGCACTACTTGGTGATTCTTTCTTGTGTGTTAACATATAATACTGAGCAATATCAGGTCCAAAACGTATGACCTGAAGTTTCATCCAAACAAAACATAATTATATAATTTTTCGTAGTACTTTGATTAATGTAATATAGTGACTTACACACCTGAAAACCTCTGGATTGTAAACGGCTATAAAAATCATCATCTTCTCCACCCCACCCATAGAAAACATTAGAGAATCCATTAACTCTTTCAAATTGTTTGCGTGTTACTGCAATTGCACCTCCAAACAAACCGGTATATGGTAAATTGTAACGGAATGTATTCACACTTGAACTCATATGTCTGGGCATTTTGGTACAGGCATAAATATTGTCAGGATTCTGAGGTATTAAATCTATGTCTTGAAATATGAAGCAGTGAAAGTCATTCACTTTGGTTGCTTCTGCATATCCAACATTGAACAGTTTAGCACGATTGAACTCGCGCATTTGAGTCTGTTCTATCACAAATATTCTATAATCAAGATTCTGAGATTGCAGGAAAGGATGAATGTAATTCATTAAAATGCTAAGTTGCGTTTGCCGATTTCTATATGGCAAGATAATGGCCACATTGAACAGAGGGTAACAGTTTAGAGGTTTCCATTGTCCTCCAGGTAATATACCCAATCGCCGTGCCATTGCCACCGGATCTTCCCGAGGGTGTTCTTCAGGATAAAGTAAGTGGGATGATCTATGGGGATTGATCGTAATCGTGCAAGAATTATCTCTTGCTGGGTACGACCTTTCCATTTCATTGTAAATATCCTCTGCTTTTATGAAGGTATAATGCTTAGCAAATCGAGCCGGATGTAAACAGTAGCCCAGAACCAAAATTGTGGTAATAGTATACCATAATCCTCGTGTATAGTCATAAAAAAAGGCGACGAGAATTTTCAAAATATTGACGATACCCCTCATTCTAACCTTTATTTTAGCTTTCGATCAGCATTTCATTCGAACATACACGTTATATGTGTTTTGATAATAGTGCTATTTATTGATTTCATTGATAATGTCGACGTAATTCAAAGTATCATTTTAGAAATGTAACTTGGAGTTGAATAAAAGTATTCATTCAAACACGGTTCCGAGTACGTATGCAAATGCAGACGACACTGTCAACTCTGAAAGTTGTATGAAATTGCGCGCATGCGTGATACTTGTATCAGCTGTAGTTTTAATTCAAGTACCAGAGATAAGAAGGATGACTTTTTGATTCGTGAAATGATTAGAAGTACCAATTAAATTAAATTACTAGTGAGTTACAGATTGATCTTCATTTATATTTGAATAGCATTAATATCCGCATAAAATAATTTGTGTGTATAAAATTTTCATAGTTTATTTCTTTACATTTTATTGTTTTATACTTTTATGGACTGTCGGTATATTTAGCCGATGAAATGCGTCTAAAGTGTCTCTCACAAATTGATCCATCATCGATCGAGTGTGTTTTGGTGTCGGGGCTAGCCTTAATTTTTCTTCCCCCTTTGGAACAGTTGGATAATTGATTGCTTGTACATAATGCCCAATTATAATTAAATATAATAATATTAGAAACGGATAAAAAATATATGTAATGTAACAAAAAATATTTACTTTTATGGGAATAATGTGGGAGGGCGACGGTTCTAACGGAAGACCTGCATCAGTTAGAATAGATTTCATATAAGCCACATTTTTCTGGTGGTTAGCTCTCAATACTCTTCCTTCGTCCGAGGCTAAAATTTCAACTGCTGTTAAGGCACCGTATAATACTGTCGGTGGTAACGAAGTTGTAAAAATAAAGCCAGCGGCATAACTTCGTATCATATCTATTAATTTTGCGGATCCAACAATATAGCCGCCAATATTGCCAAATGCTTTCCCTAAGGTGCCAGATATAATATCCATTTTATGGAGTACCAATTCTTTCTCTCCAATGCCAGCACCACAATATCCATATAGTCCAACAGCATGAACCTCGTCAACAAATGTTAAGGCACCATATTTATGTGCAACATCACATAATTCCTCTAAAGGACATATATCACCAGTCATAGAATGTACTGTTTCAAATGCTACTATTTTTGGCACACTTTTATCTACTTTGGAAAGAAGTTCTTCAAGATGTTTTACATCATTGTGCCTAAAAATATGCTTCGGCACCCCACTGTTTCTTATACCCTGGATCATAGATGCATGATTCCCAGCATCAGAAAAGATATGGCAACCAGTCAGAAGTTTTGCTAAAGTATACAAAGTGGAATCATTGGCAACAAAACAAGAAGTGAATAATAAGCCAGCCTCTTTCTGATGTAAAGAAGCAAGTCTTTTCTCTAACATTTCATGACCTATAGAGTTTCCAGATATGTTTCTTGTTCCACCAGCTCCTGCTCCAAACTTATCTAATGCTCTTTGAACAGAATCAGTCACTGCTGGATGCCGTGACATTCCTAAATAATCATTTGAACACCATACAGTGATTTCTTTCTCCCCCCAAGAATACTCCATTGCAGTTGGAAAGTTTTCTGCCAACCGATTCACTTTTTTAAAAACTCTATAAGAATGATCCTTTTTCTTTCTCATGATTTGTTCATGGAAGAACTCTTCATAGGGGAAATTTGATTTTTCTACATTAATTTGGTTCGATACATTAATAATATCCTCTTCAATCATAGGGCTAGCCACTTTCACTGCATTTTGTTTTTCAGCAAGAAATGGGCACTGATTACTAATAGTTTCTTCAATTTGTTGCATTTTAGTAGATTGTGTATCAGTACTAAACAACTGAGACATCACTGGGCAAAGCTGACGGTAATTTGTTATTACAGAAGCTCCATAATTGCGAATGTAATTTGCAGAGAGACGTGTTAAAAATGGGCAAGGCATGTTGCTTAGGTTGCTGAAAACACATAAAATCGAAATACATATGTTAGAAAGTGTCATTGGTTTTAGTTAAACAAAACATGCTAAACATATTTATAAAATGTTATGTAATAAACATATTGTTTCGAACGGTAACGAAGTATCAATTTATTATAGTTCTATTTGAAAAGTGGAATCGAGGTCAACTACATAGAAAGTAAAGCAACTGGTCAGTAAAGGAGAAAGTGAATCAACGAATCACGATGACACGACACATAAGGAATTACAAATTTCTTACCACTTACAACGCTGGATAAATAATACGCGTTGACGTAATAAATACACCAGCGAACGTACTGAAAGATAAAAAATAGATACTTTAAAGTATCAAGGTAAGGCAAGCTTAAATGCTGGTGGCTAATAGCCAAATGATCTCGATTCTATCGAAGAATCGGGAGATAAAAGCATACAGTCGACCTATCGCTCTGACAGGTGGGCCACAACTGAACCTTTAAGCTCGAACAGCGGTTTTCGTGCGTCATCCCACCACTTTCATTTATCAATCGAAAACTCATCAAGCACAATTCAGAGACAATTTATTAAGTGCAAACAGAATTTCGTAGGTTTTTCGAAACCGATCGATTTTAGATTAGATATAGATTAGATGATTTGCGATATTTGGTATTGAATAGTCTCATACTTAAGAATAGATACAATCAATTAACCCATACGAGACGAGAACCGCACCGGTGCATTACGAACAGACGTCAATTTTTATCTTCGAATTTTTAAGTCACAATGACACGTCGAAGTGGGTTACCGGTAGAAGGTAGTTTTCCCGCGCTTGTCCCGAAAGAGTTAGGAATCTTAACAAGATACAATTAAACGAAAGTGGTTATGTAAAGTGATTTTATGGAGTCATGCTGCTAGAAATAGAACTGATTTGCACATCGAATATACCTGTATGTATCTTTAATTATGAATTAATCGTTTGCATGACAATTAACCCAAAATTCTCTATCGGTGGTTCGTTCAAGTCAGTGACGTTTATTATTAGAACACGTGGGACACGTGTGTCAATAGTACCACTTATATAACGATTCTTTCGTGAATCCTTGAAAACACTATTCTCTTCTTCACTTTGTTGCGTTTTGTAAATAACGTCAGACATTGTTGCATACCGTTTACATTAAAATACAAGGACTCGATACTTATTAGATCTATGCACATAGATACTGTTAAAAAATAACGACGTTTACGTAAGCATTCATTCATAAGTTAAGGTCACCGATAATGAATTCTCAAGCTCGGTATGTATTTCATTATTTTAGACGAAATCAAATTCGTTTCACGCGATTAGTATTCCAACTGGAACAATCGATTTGCTTAGTAAATATTATCGTTAATTCATTTTCCCTGGCATTATCGCTACTGACGCACGGCCACTTGATTAAATCAACTAGACATGCAAGGGAACATTTAAGCGATCGTATAAATAAAATATGACTCTTGTACACGTAACGTTCACCTAGAGTAGTCCAACTTGATAAAAAATTGAAAAATGAAGACAAAAATTGAGAAAAGAAAAACGAAGAAAAAATATTATACATATGTATTTTGCTTCTTTTCTCCATATTATCTACTTATTTACTTTTACCAAGAATTACAGCATTATTAAAATATTTTAATGTCGCAATATTCATCCGCTACCCTCGAGTTTCACTGCAACAACTATGCAACTACTCACCGTAAAACCAGAGGATCTCGTTCGTGTGACGTTACTTAAATAATAAGAATAACCGAGCTTCTTATCCTTCTTCTTGTTCGTTGCAAACAGCAGCACAGCGGTTTCACGACTGGCAAAATGTTGCTTCTGTTGTCTGTGATATTTAATGAACCCCCATCCTGACTGCTGTACACTTTTCATTTTTTTCTGCAAACTCATGTCTACGCTAGACACGGACAACCAATCGCTCGCTGACGTTAAAGGATCTCCATTGTAATTCATTAAACGTTTAATAAGAGCGTGCCTCGGAATATGATTTATCCCGTCTATTTTCGTACGCCTTCTCGCGTACTTGAATTGTTCAATATTATTCGACAGCGACTAGAGTACAAAAAAAAAAAAGAAACGATATCAGTAACAATATAAATGCCAAATTATTGTGTTGCTATCAAGTTACATTATTTTTTTATCTTATTCTACCATTATTTCTAACGCATTTCTATTTTCACGTTGCAACAACAATTGAACTTTGTTTACTTTTGACAAAAAGGTCGTATTAATTGTTAACCTTTTTTCTCGTACTGTCAATCATTATTTACACGATGTTATTGCGCAAGTGATTTGAACGCTTTGTAATAGGAAAACATCGATCGTCATTACATAAGGAAACTCCAGATGCTGATTTAATCTTCGCTTTGTGATCATTTAGTCGGGGATCCCTCGAAAAACTAGAAATATCGATAATTGTTATCGGTCCATACTAATTAGAAGTGTATCGATGCTTGTTAAAATGTCATTACAAGTATAATATTATGTTACTCGGATATTTCTCTTACGTTTTTGTTATTTTGAAAATCTTACGAGTTTCTTCTACGAATTTATCCATACTTTCTTAACTCGAAAAACGTGCGTTATCAATTCTTAGCATCTCAATTCGTCTTATCGTTATAACGAGTATATTTGCCATGGAAATCCAGTATTACTTCCTGTTATGTACATCTATTTGTAACATCTATCCACTTCCTGTTTAACTAGATAAATCATGGCATTGTAAAACCGTAAAGTTTTGATTTTATTGTCCCCACAATCAACAAAGTAATAAATATTATTAATAAATTATCTTGGTTTAAGGAATCCCGCTTACTCATGCTTCGATACGCGATAATTTCGACTTTGGACGATTTCACGTTCATCCCTATTTTGAATGGTTCTCCGGAAACGCGGCAAAACACTATAAACGTTACAGGTAGTTCGCATTGGCCGCTCGAAGGGACCTCGGGACCATACGAAACTGAAGATGAAGTGACGGAAAGAAATTTTTCAAGAATACCGTTAAAAATTCTCTTCCAGTTTCCCCCACTACAAACCGCAACGAAATGCACCTTGCTGCTGACTCTTTTCCCGGTTGGAATCTTGCTCTTTCGTTTGTATACGTGTACGTAACGTGTACAGAAATACATTGCACACTTGTCCAACAGAACGGACCAATCAGAAAGCGACAGCACTGCGCGGCTACCCTGGCTAACTTCTTGTAAAAGCCACGTCTCCGACAGGCAGTGTCTTTTGGGGATAGAATACGGTTCGAATTTGATTTTGAAAGAAGCACCGTGATACACGATGCTACCAAAGTTCCTTAGCTTTCTTTTCTTGGTCTTCGTCACCGTCCTAGCCGAGGAAAAAGACGTGTTGGAGCTTACGGACGAAACTTTCAGCCATGAATTAGAGCGGCTCGAGAACACGCTTGTTATGTTTTACGCACCATGGTAAGCAGTTTCTTTGTTTAATTATATACGTATGAAACCGGAAGGTAAATTTACTTCTCCTCGATAATCTTATCGTTTGTGCTATAATTGCGGGGATAAAATGGTTAAAAAGAACTGTTCTTTAAGTTCCGGTCTTGGTGATTGCAAGTACCGGCTTGTGACACATTAGGAAGCGAAAACGTGTCACATTCGAAGTAGCCTATTATTTCTACACGAACAGATCCATGATATTTTTAAGCGTTGTTCTTACGTAACTGTTCAGAATATAAAAATAATTTCGTGGCATGTTTAGGTTATCTATTTTTTCATCTGCGCTAAGATCGCATAAATTACAAATAATTGTTCCATGTTCTCTTTAGGTGCGGACATTGCAAACGATTAAAGCCAGAATATGCAAAAGCTGCTGAACTGCTCTTGGGCAATGATCCCCAAATTACTCTTGCCAAAGTAGACTGTACAGAAAGTGGAAAGGACACTTGCAACAAATATTCTGTCAGTGGCTACCCAACACTGAAAATCTTTTCTAGAGCTGATTTTGTTAGTGATTACAATGGACCTAGAGAAGCTGCAGGCATTGCTAAGTACATGAAGGTATATAAGGATTTTTATATCTTGCAAATGAAATTGAATATTGCATATAATTAACGTACATATATATGCTTCAGGCACAAGTTGGTCCAGCATCCAAAGAATTAACTGGAGAAAGTTGTTTGAAATCATTCTTGGAATCTGATGAAGTAGGTGTTGTTGGTTTCTTTGAAGAAAAGAGTTCATCATTGGCAACATCTTTCCATGCTGTTTCTAAGAAGCTTAAAGAAAAAGTCAGATTTGCTCATACAACCTCTAAGTCACTTTTAGAAAAGGAGGGACACAAGTAATTAATTAATTTTGTTATAAATTTAATCTAAGTTGAATATTAAACAAACTAAATGTATCTGTTTTATTTCCAGAAATACCATTGTTCTGTATAGACCAAAAGTATTGCAAAACAAATTTGAAGCAAGCACTGTGAAATATGAAGAGTCTGTGGGTGATATTGAAGAATTCATTAATAAAAATTAGTAAGTTTCAAGAAACTTGCTTTTACCGACATTTAAATCACGAATGTTTGTTCTAACTAAATTTTCATTCTAGCTTTGGTATCGCCGGTGTTCGTACGCGTGACAATGTTGCAGAATTCAAAAATCCATTGGTTGTTGCGTACTATGCCGTGGATTACGTCAAGAATCCTAAGGGTACAAATTATTGGCGCAACAGAATTATCAAAGTTGCTAAAGATTTTCCCAATTTGAACTTTGCCATTTCTTCCAAGGATGACTTCCTACATGAGTTGAACGATTTTGGAATTGACTTTGTTAAGGGCGACAAGCCTGTTGTTCTGGCAAAGAATGCCAAGAATCAGAAGTTCGTTATGCAAGATGAATTTTCGGTCGATGCATTCGAAAAGTTCTTGAAGGATTTGGAAGCAGATTCTCTGGAAGCTTATCTGAAATCTGAGGCAATTCCTGAAGATAACACTGGAAATGTTAAGGTCGCAGTAGCCCGAAACTTCGATGATATTGTTACAAACAACGGCAAAGATACATTGATCGAATTTTATGCTCCTTGGTGCGGTCACTGCAAGAAATTGGCACCTGTTTACGATGAATTGGGCGATAAACTTGCAGATGAAGACGTTGAGATCGTGAAATGCGATGCCACCGCAAAGGACTCCAAGAACAGTCCTGTAAAATACGAAGGTGGCAGAAAACTCGACGACTTCATCAAGTATATTGCCAAGCACGCGACTAACGAGCTTAAAGGATTTGATCGCAAGGGCAAGCCTGTGAAGCCGAAGAGCGATGAATTGTAAATTTTCCTCATATCCGATACGGGATTGTTTACTACATTTTTTATAATATGTCTCAGCAGCAAAACCTGGAGTGAAATTTTTCTTGTGTGACTTATGAGTGTGACGAAAGTGAGGTAACATTAAAAATGTAAAGGCTAAAAAATTTTTCTAGTACCAGAGACAATTGAACGAAAGAAATAGAATACCTTCAATAACGCGTACTGCATTTATTTTACAGAGCATTTGGAAGCAAAGTGAAGTATAATTAGGATAGGATTGTCTATATGTATTATGTAACTTTATAATAATGTATATCATGTAAAACCAATGCAGAACTGATTTAGAATTATCATGTCAAAGTTTTCCAGATTTTATCAATTATATTCTAAGATAGAAGTTTCCATTCCATTTTTCATATTTGATTATAACTAAGACGAAACTACGGTGCATGAATTTTCTTTTTGTTTATACCATAAACAAAATAAATTGTTTTATATGAAATTTCGTCGGGCACTGAAGCTAATGATATTTGTAATTGAAGTGATCTTAGTTTTAAAAACTCCTTAATATGTGATTTCTAGGAAATACTAACATTTTCAAACAAAGGAAAAATTTTGTTCAATAAAACTTGTAAATGAAAATTTCACTGTACGATCGATATATTTGAAGTATTCGTGTACCTTCACAGATTCCTTTCAAGTTCCACAGGATCTTTACTGTCTACGTTTGTATATATAAATTTGCCCTTATACATTAAACCCTTTCAGAAATTGCAATTTCTCAAATAGTGATAAGTAATTTTTATTGTTAATTACAATTTATTATAGCAATCATGGAGTAAATATCTTATATATAATAAGGCTAATTAATGATAGAGTGAATTGTTAGAACTCAAAGAACTTACTCTTGACTTCATTCTCCTAATCGTAAAAAATGTTCTTTTCTTTCCCACTTCGGTATCACTGAAAAACTACTACATACAAATGGTTAAATTCTTGCCTCTGGAAGTATCTTCGTAAAATTCATTAATTACACGACGAATTACAACGTCGTACATCTCTATTCATACGGGACTGCGGAGATGTAGAAAATAGTATTCGCTATTTCTTTCTTCATGTGCACAAGTATGTCCTTTCGATGCTTGAAATCAAAGTGACGTGATACGCTTACCATACGTGTATATATGCATATATTGCTCGCGACATTGTCGTAAGAAAATAAGATAAAGCAGTTCGTATTTTTATTGCTGTTTCATATATCGTGAAAGAGATAAAGAAATGCTAAGAAAATCATGAGACACTCATGAAGGCATAATACCTCATCTATTCCAAGAACGGTGATAGTTTATGTACAATCTTTAATCCTATATGGACCAAACATGTACATGTGAAACAACAAAATGTTCTCTTTATCACTTACTTGTTTTACGTACACGATAATGAATTTAATAGATGCTATGACATATACGAATATTACATTACCATTTTGATCCTCATCATAGATGGAACTTTAAATATTTCAATCTTACGTCACAATCTTGTGCACTTAACAATACTTAATCTCTCACAAAACAGTGTGATTAGATTGCTTATTTTATTTTCTTTTTTCTTCTTCTTTTGATTAAAGCATATTACTGAGAACTCAGTCTCAAAGACTTCTGTACAATAGAATATGAACAACTGTTCTTTTCTGACAAGGATCAAGACAGTACATAATCGTTAAGAAAAAACAGTCGATATATCGATATCTTTTGTGACTCATAGCATATCTTTATAAAAACTGCGGTAGTGTTTGTACAAATCTTTTAGCAATTTATTTCATCTGAAAACACGATCGCACTTATTGCAGCATTAGAGAAAGAGTCCATAAAGGATTAACTGATACAGTCATAATTAACAGTACATCCTTCAGAAATCATTATAAAAGAACACTTGCAAACTTTGCAACGGATTTTGATTTGCAAAGGTAATGCTTTTTAGATCTTGAAACTTTTTTCACGATTACAATTCGTTTGTAAACAGCATATTTTTATTTGTATGCTATACATAATTTTACTCTTCATTGATCTTTCGATTTAAGTTTGTGCTTCGAACAGTTAATCAACGATATTTGCCCTTTTAATGATAGAAAAATCGGCACATCCATTTTAATTTTTGGTAAATAAAATTTCAGACCGTTGCAAAATTTGACTGCAACCTTACGGAGTTCCGGTTAAAAGCGTAATTCAACAGTAGTATTGCTAATCGTTAAAAAAAGTTTGTTGAACACAATTCCACAGTCATTCATTAAATCAATGGCCAAGACTGCATTGCAGTCGTTAATTCAATAGTTCTTGCAAAAAACAACTACCTTATGAACCTTATAGATTAGTTTTAATAGAAGACGCGCAAGATTAAAAGTTTAGAATAGTATGTGTACAAATGAGAGAACAAAAAAAAAAAATAAAAGGGAGGAAAAAAATATAGGATGACTTAACAGGCTCGATAATCATTTTACAAAGGTAACTAGAAACTCATAAATTAATCGATGTTTTTGAAGAACACATAATCACTTTCAATCGAAATATTGTTGGAAAGCATCGTGTTTCACACACAATTATCACTATAAAAATCAACATGTTCTGTGAAATTTGTTCGCCCTAAATTAACAATTATTAAACATTCCCCGATTACATTGATCACGTCGGATAATTTGCAAAAAGAAATATCGCGTAATAGAACGCAAACCAGGACATCGTTCGTGTGCATTGTTTTGGATACAAGGGATGTGTTGTCGAAATACATAAATATAATATAGTACATTTAGCCTAGTTGGTATCTTAAAGATCAAAGTGATCCGCTGGTCTACTTACGCAATTTTATAATATAATATAACGTTTGTTACTTTTTTTTTTTGTTTGTTTGAGAAATATAGAGATAATGCGATGGTTCAATAAAATAGCGACGCAACATTTGGAATTCTTAACGTATTGTTTTAAATTCTTACATTGCTTTCTATGACTTTGCATTGCGTACTACGTTTTTACTCTCCCCCTTTTCTCTCTTTATACTTTGTTACGAATTCCCCCAACTCACTACGATTAAAAAAAAAAGAAAAAAAAAGAAAAAGGATGTAGAATGCATATAATAGTAACGAGATACTAATAATAATTGTAATAATTGCTATAATGATATAGATAATTATGTACCGTAAATGTAAGTAGTTGGTATGACAATTGTTTAATTGTTTAAACTCGAAGCACAATTCATTACCATTAAAAAATACAATCAAGTAGTCATTACAATATACATTATGGTTTCTCATATATAGCACATATACTTGTATTGAATTTAGTCAATAGTTTAAGTCTCCGGTTTTATTGATGACAGTTTTTTTTTCAATATATTGCGGGCGCATTTTGTGGTTGTTTTTCATTTTTTTATAGATTTGTTTTATTGTGTAAAATAATTAAAGATAAGTTGTTATTATTATTATATTATGGTTTCCGCTGGGGGCCTTCAGCAATAACAACTAGCTTCATTGCAGTCAGCCGTTATCCAATCCCCTTAGTTTCCACATCTCGTATATTGAGTTCAAGAATTAAAGTAGCCAACATCTTCCTTTTTTTTTCTTCTTCACCTACGAACTCACATAATTTTTTTAATAACGTCTGCTCAAGTTTAAATTCATTTCCAGGAATACCTGAAATAATCAATACTTACTTGTAGCGCTGCCCGAGTGGCTGTTTCAAATACTTCCCTAATACCCTCCTTACTCTTAGCAGAACATTCAAGATAAGCAAAAGCGTTGATTTTTTCGGCCATAGCTCTACCTTCTTCTGGCTTAACTGGTTCTTGTTTCATCTTGCTAAGTTCTTTGATGGTATTAGGATCGTTGCGCAAGTCTCTTTTGTTTCCAACAAGGATAATGGGCACATTTGGGCAAAAGTGCTTCACCTCTGGTGTCCATTTCTCGGGAATGTTCTCCAAGGAATCGGGACTATCGATGGAGAAGCACATTAGGATTACGTCTGTGTCGGGATACGACAGTGGACGCAACCTATCGTAATCTTCTTGCCCAGCTGTGTCCCAAAGTGCCAATTCCACCTGTTGTAGAGAATGTTTTTTTTAACACCTTTAAAAGTAAATAAAAAGCATATTAAGTATATGAAACAATTATTCAAAGTACCCACCTGCTTTCCATCGACCTCAATGTCTGCAACATAGTTCTCAAACACTGTAGGTACATATACTTCAGGAAACTGGTCTTTGCTGAAGACTATGAGTAAGCATGTTTTACCACAAGCACCATCACCCACAATAACCAATTTCTTCCTAATGGCTGCCATGAATTCTAAAATGTAAATTATTACATATTTACTTACTAACACTCCAGTATATTTTGTACCATTAAAATTAGAACTTTATGCATGTAACTCTGATCTTCAATGTATATCTATTAATGCAAAGCAAGAAGTACACATTCATTTTACATTAGTAACGAATTTTTTATTGATTTTTAGATGCCTTGACTATCACTTTTAATAACTGTTATAAGTAAGAAGTACACATCCATATTAATATTCTCCTGATAACTTACCTATGCACAAATAATACTACAATTTTGTATGACATAATTGTTTTTTTACAATGAATTGAATTTAATTTTGACAATTATTATTTTTCTTTGCCAATAATGGCTAATATATACAGAGCACATACACTTAATTTTGACACATAATATGCACACCTAACTTCTAGTGCTTTTATTCTATGTACACATACACATACATATATCAATGTATGTATATACATATTATGTATATATATGAAAAATTCATAAATTACAAAACACTAGCGTGAAGATCATACTCTCTATATTAACAAACTCTAAACTGCATTTTCATACAGTATAGATGCAAGGAGTACCTTAAAAACTATTTAGGTACTGGTGATAATGAATCTAAATCAATTCGAATGACATCATCTGGGAAACACCACCTAAAATTAGTTTAACTAAGGGCATGCAGCGAGTGAGCATATAATACACATAAGATAAGATAATCACAACTTAATGGGAAACACAAGGAGTATCGAAGAAATGTAATCAATATTACTGTTAACAGAAACTGCTTCTCCTGCACCCTGATAAGGCATAAATAAGTAGAAAGCAATTTTAAATAGGTAGATTTCAGTGCAAATGTAGAGGTATGAAAGAAACAATGAAACAGACTGAGAAAAAGCATTCTTCAGGATAGAGTTAGGAAGAAGTCAGGGTAATCTTTTGAAACTGTTTAATTAGATTCACTTTCTGATAATGCTATAAACAATGACTCTAATTCAAACCTCGTAGGGTATAAAATTTGTCACCTGAAAGTATTGTATTCACTTGTTTTTAAACAGAGTACTAAATTGGTACTAGCATTACAAATATAATAGCATACACTCCCTACAGCCCTCTGTTTACTTAAATTTACATTACTAAAAATTGCTTCTAACTTCATTACTGCCAGCTACTTATATAGTGGGTATGATAGGTAAGACTTGTTTTGTCTCTATATTTCATGTCTACTTTAGAACTATTTAGAAAGCAACCTACGAGGGCTGAAGATTTAAAGGATATTGATTGGGTCGTACCTGATCCAGGGTACCCCGTATTGTCTGGACCGAGGCATCGGCCCGTATTGCATCCCATGTTTTTAGTCTTTCTTTCAGCGTCTCTGCTTTAAGTGGACATTTTACATGTTAGAATGGATAAAAGGCTGCGAGATAATTGCATGTACCACACAGATATCATATGTATGCATATAAATATATATGCATATATCTCGTTTCTATAAAAATTATATACTTAAATATCTGTAAAAGTGTTAAATACAATCTATAATCACTGAATGATGCCTTTGCAATTTTGATTCATAACTCTTTCCTTCCGATATATGAAAATATGTATATACTACAAGGCTTTGCAAGAATGCCAAAGACTAAATATAATGTGGATTTAATGTTATTATAGTGTTATCATAATGTTATCATAATGACCTCATGTACACATTTAAATCAAAGATTACAGAATTCTTGAATGCATAAGATAGAGTCTTTGTTTAATAATTCTGTATTAAAATAAGGGATGTATTATGTAAATTGTTTAATCAATTGGTCAACTCTTGTAAGAGACTCTTACATACTATTTCATCATATGTAAGACAATACCTTATGCTCTAGAACAAAATAACGATGTTTCCAAAGAACATGCTTAAACAGATAAGATTGATACTTCTTTGTATGAAACATGCACTATTAAGAAATATGTGTACCCATCAAAAATTATTTTTGAGAAGCATAAATTAAATATAATAGGCAATACATTCACATTGCACACAGATAAAATGCTTTATAAAATTTTTTAATTATAATAAAAATATATTTTAATGTACACTTTCATTACTTTTAGATATTTATTACTTATGTTTTACACAGATTATACTTGTTAATATACAAAGGAAGTTTCTAGCTCAGTTCTTGTATGAATCAAAAAGCACAATGTGTTTCTGGCATATTGTTTCTGAAATGTTATTGTTTCATGTTACAGAAATTAAAAGCACTTGGTAAAATTTTGCACAAAAGCATGGACTTTAGCATCAAATATTATCTAGTAATGCGAAAGCAATGCAAATGAAGAGAAGACTGTATGTGTCAGTGAAATAAGAAGGGTTATGTGTTAATGTTAAGGCAACCCAACTCTTATAAACTTTTAAGACTTTCACATCTTTGATTGTTACGCAAAGTGTTGATCATACAATAGCAGAGTGTTTTACCTTCATGTCCATAAAGATTAAACTATTCAATCTGTATTAAATTAAAGCCAAACAATATCACAAATTCTTTCAATTTATGTCTGCCACACCCATCAAATATTCGAAATTCGCATAATTCATACATATATATTAAATATACAGTGGTCAATTGTTAACCGAAAAATCAACGTATGTTTTGTTTGGTATTTTTATTAGCGAACGGAAATTCCGATGAAATCATCACGAAGGTGAAAAACGAAAGCGCAAGTGAATGATACGTGAATACTTGTCCCGAACGCGATAGAAACGCGAATTTCTACCGTATCAGAGAACGTACCGACCTTTTGTTTATACGTAGATCCGAGACGTCGGTTGACGGGGATAAACGACGACTAAGGAACGTCAAGAGACAAAGCAGTGACACAGATTTTTACTCAGCTTTCCAGACAGAGTCCCGGAGAGCTTTTTGCCGAATTTTGCACAGCCGGAAGTGCATTGCCGCGTAACGGGGTAAGGGGGC
>NW_017100190.1:1725187-1764850 GCF_001263275.1 Habropoda laboriosa | reverse complement strand
TGCGACAGGATAGCGACGCAGGGGTCTAGAGCCTGTGGGGACGATTTACATACTGAACTAAAGCCCAGGTCGTACTTGAACTGGTACAAGCGATCCCAAAATCAGTGATCGAATTCAGCCGCGGCGGACAGCGTGTGGCTTCTCGTATGTTGAACTAAACGGTCGTCATGCGAAGATGCTGTGGATTCGTAACGCATGGCACTCCCTCGGCCCTCTCTCTATATCACGGGAGGAGGAGAGGTTTTTTTTCCCTCCTTGACACACGGAGTTCCCGGTTGCGCCGTTAACAAACCGATATGCGGCACGCTTTAACCACCCGGGCACGCAGCACAGCACACTCTCGCACCACTCCAATCTGTATTACTTAAGAAATAATTGCGTATTTACCTGAAATGTTAAGCGACAGAAAGTCAAGAAGATGGCTGCCCTCGATGGCCACACCTCAATCTGTTGAGTGTGCGGCAATCGAGTAGTGAGGGGGGGCATTATACTCAGGGACGTGTCGACCATTCAGAGGCCCCTATGCTTATTTTACAAACATGGAACGCCCTCAAATTTTCAACACTCTTCTCACGTATTTTACAGCTTTATATCGGCATTCGTCAAACAATACGTATTATTTCCAATTCGTTTTTAGATTAGAAAAATTATAAAGAGCTTAAGGTACGTACTAATAGAACGATATGACTCTAACTATTGACAATAAATGTCTCTTTTTAATTGAAAAGATATTACTATTTGTTAATTTTGTATTAAATGACGCATGAAGTTTTTGAACGTACGCGGTACTGTAGTAGTTCTTTTACTGCGCTGTTATCTGCAACGCCAATATTATAGTATTACAAGCATATTAATAACGTAGACAGTATGCTTCAGAAAATTAACTGTCATTGCTAAGGATTTAAATGAAAGCGGGTTTAATTGTAATAATCTTTTTTAAAAAAGAAAATAATAAATAGCTTTTGTGTCACCGAGTGACACGTTCCTGAGCGGTACTCCGAAACCGGCGAATCATGCGCCACCGCGCACGTCACGAACCTGTGGAGGGACTTTGCGCACGCATCATGTTTCTCAGATGTATTTGTGGGTGAATGACGGAAAGGGTTGGAAAATATGTAAATAATGCTGCATCGCAACTCGTCACCCAGCGCCCCTGGTATGTAACACGTGAAAATTTATAACCATGAACGAAACTGATAACTAGCATAAAATATCTGCGTTTACGGTCGAGTGTGTTCAAAAATTTGTTTAACTTTTACTATAATCATTGTATTTTTCATAATATAAACATTATCTTCCATTTTGAAAAACATAAACACAACAGATTGTATGTGTAGTTCGTGTAATAGATATAATACTATATGTACTCGCGTGTTCTTGCAGATGGTGTAACATACGATATAGATGATTCTCGCGACAATGCAAACGCGCCTGAAAAATTAAATTTAGCCAGTAGCAAAAAAAAAGAACAAAACACTTTCGTAAGGAATTTAATAACACTATTTCGTTGTGAGTGGTATTTTTTGCTGAATATATCGATTTGATGGAAATTCGAATGTCGTGCGTCTATCTTATAATGGGATAAAAAAACTCACCAGTTGAAATGGACTTACCAATGGTGATACTCATCTGCAGAAGCAAATGGCATACGACTAAATATGAATTTACAAACACACACGGAAAATAAATTAGAGCACGAAATATAAAAATGTGTGTGTTTATACGCGCGCTTCATACGTGCCAAATAAGAATGATGTCACTGTGTAATTTACGCAGAATTGACGTATGCATACTATCAATTTAGAAGAACATATCGAACGTCAAGATAAAGCTTTCAGGTTTATCCTATTTTTAAAAAATATAATATACACTTGTTGGATTAAGAATGTATTTTTTATTTTATAGTAATTATTCTTTTGTTGAAGTTTATATGTGATATAAGACATTTACCAAATGATTAAATAAACAATACAAATAAAAAATGTAAACATTTGAAAAATGTTTAATTATTCAATTTGTTGTATATTTAGAATGCTTTTTTCTAATTATATACATGCTTGTTTTAAATATTTCCAGTTTTTTGTATTTTCATATTCCATAAAAAAATATATATATAGATGTATATATATTTATATGTGTATATATATACACACATACATATATACATATACATTTATATATTCATACATATATATATATGAATATGATTTTAAGGCAGTTGTAATGTAAGTTAGAGTTATAATTTTTTGTTTGTCTGCATATGAAAAAGGGATAGGCACTGGCTAATAGCTATTATATGTTTCAATTAAATTTAGTTACTTCCATTTTGTGTAGAATCTTTATAATATGTCACAATCACAGTTCTTTTAATTTTCTTGTGGTGGATCAGGATCATTTGAATTTCCTCCCATTTGCCGTCTCAAAGATTCAATCAATTCGGGATTAGCGTTATGTAATTGTCGCGCAAACTGTTGACTACTATAAAATATTGAAATGCAATATACTTGCACAAGATATTGTATAATAAAAAGTTGGTAAATGTCAACAACACTTACGCTTCTATAAGGGCGTCCATGGGCCCTCCTTGTTCTACCTGTCCAACCATAAAATTGCTCACCATATTCTGAAGTGCTGGGTTAGTTAACATGTGACGTGCCATGTTCATAAGAGCAGGATTACTCAAAAGTGAACTAAGATCATTGCCTGGAAATGCACCCCCACCTAATCCTGTGTTGCTAGTGCCTTGTTGAGCTAACTTCTCTTCTGCTACTTTTAAATTGTTTTTATAACTTTCATTGTCAGGCTCCATTTCTAAAGCTTTCTGATAGCTTTCTTTAGCTTCTTTATGTTTTTCCATACTGGAATATGCTAAACCTAAACGACCATATGCTTTGCTATAGGAAGGATCAATAGACAATGCAGTAAGACAATTTTTAATTGCTTGTTGATGGTTGCCGATTTTACTATATGCTGCAGCACGGTTGCAATAATACACTGCATTGTGGCCATCTAATTCAATTGCTCTAAAAGAAAAACATTATATAGATATACATAATGTTGCTTATCTTATTCTCAAATAAAAAGTATATACTTTGTGTAATTCAGAAGAGCTTCTATATGTTTATCAGCTTTCATGAAATTATTTCCTTCATTCTTCAATCTTTCAGCTTCAGCTTTTGCTTGTGGAGTAACTTTTGCTTGTGCGGTAGATTCTGCAGCCACTGGAGGTTTATCCTTTTCTGCAGTAGACTTATATATTTCATATAAGTTAAAATTTGCAGGAGTATCAGATGCTTGTACATTGTAAGCACTTTCTAAACATTGTATCGCCACTTCGAGACTCTCCCGAGACTCTTCGGTAATATCACCTTCCTGTAATTGTTGGGTTAAAAATTGAACAATTGCTGCTACCAGCCCCTTGACAGCCATCACTGCCTCGAAGGAACCGTTATGTCTGAAACAATAAAATTAATTATAACACAATATGCGTTACATTATAATAATGACGAAAACATAGATTTTTTTTTACTATCACTCGCTAACGGAAAAGTTTCGATACGTGTCATAACCTCAAAATAATTATCCGATTACTCATAATTTCTCATAAAAAACAATAGGCTTTGAACAAAGCAGAAACGTAATCATTATTTTAACACATTCAATTGCGATAACATTGCAAGTATTGTGTTAGTAAATTATGAAATATTATTTCGCCAATTCATCCTGGATTGACATAACCAACGAAACGTGCCGGATAAAAAAAAGCGGAATTAAATTTCATCGATCATATTTACGATCGTTTCAAGTTGATTACAATGCTTCGTTTATCATAATTATATTAAACGAGTTAAATTACATACGATTATAAATCAACTATGAATCCCCTGGGGTTAACTCAAGACGAACAAAAGTTGTCGAACTACGACGAAACGATACACTGACAGTTTCGTTACAAGTTTTCAGCTATACGATATTTTGGATCGATTCAGGTGTAAAAAAGGGACTCTTTGCGATTGAATATACCTTGAAACGTTAAATGTAGTGTTCACTCAGCAACAACGAAGAAACTTCAATGTATTTCAATGGCTTCCACTTCGTGAAATAGCGGAACCTTAACGTTTTGTTTGTCCGTCGGATACAGAAACTTGTACAATACTATTATGTCCGTTCCGGGAAACTGTTTGCTATTACGATATATAACTGCTTATATGTACGTGAGATAATTTTATTCCATCTGGTTGTCCCTTGAATCTTTTTTTGCGGAAACGAACGAATTGAATTTCAGTCCTTCCGTCGGAATTGCGCTGGCGCAATTCGGTTAATATTAAATCTGCTTCTAGATAGTATCGTCTAAATTGTTAAACCGAGATGTTTCATTCACAGTAACGGGACGTCACTGTGCATATATTACTAAGTACTACAAATGTATTAACTATTCCCCACCCGTGTACAGTTTTATATTATAAATATACATAAATATGTTTCGATATACTTTACATTACATCGTATATAATGTATATAGTATGTATATACCGGTTTACAGATAAACGTAGTACATTAACAGTGGTAGATAAATTCGCGTATTAAGACCATTGTAAAATTTTTTAACGTGGCCCCTGTTTTACGACTCGCAGTATCGTGCTGTTCATGCTTGTGCCCGTAAAGACATAGTGATTCTCTAAATAATAGAACGGTACCATCGTTTGTAAATTATCCATTCGATGATGTAACTTCAGTTGGAATTTCTAAAAAATGATCATTTTATGAAACTGACCCTACTAGTCATATTGCTTCAACAAATAAGGTAAATATAGACTTACTTCGGCGTACATGTATTCGTAAATGTAAAACTGATCGTTCTCTGTCGTGACGATGATAAAAGAATCGCTCAGACCAAACTCTAAAATGTCAAATGAAAATGTCATTAAAAATAATTAAAAAAGAAATATATATATATGTTCTTACCATCAGAGTAGAAGCATTCTACACTATCGATCCGCGAATCATGAAAGAGACTTTGATAATTATTAAAATTATCGAATTCCAAATCGTACTGAAATATGTTTATCGCGTTCGTATCGAAATCGTCCAACAAAACGAAACGGTCCTGTTCTTGGAACAGGGTTTTCACATTACGCGTTTTGCCTCCAAAAGTTCTCAATGTTTCAAACTAAAAAAAGGAAACATTTTAGTACCGTTAACCGAAATATTTCTTCGAAATAATTAATAAAAAAAAAAAGTATACTTGAGAAGTGTTCCCGTCTAATTTATACAGAAAAGACTTTTCAGAGTCGCCAAAACAGCCTAGGAGAAGGTATAAATCACGATGATTCGTCTTAAAAACTTCAACAGCCCAAGCACCATCTGTGGGAAGTTTTTGATGTAACGATAGAACATTCTTCTCGAAGTCGATCTTATAGATCACAGAATCCGTACGGTGTGTTGCCAAGAATGTGTCATAGTAAACTGCTAGTACCACGAATGCTGCATCTAATATGTATATACATATAAACGTATCGTATCATTTTAAAATATATTACACAAAGAGAGTTAATCGAT
Source organism: Habropoda laboriosa (assembly GCF_001263275.1). Taxonomy (NCBI): domain Eukaryota; kingdom Metazoa; phylum Arthropoda; class Insecta; order Hymenoptera; family Apidae; genus Habropoda; species Habropoda laboriosa. The sequence goes on along the minus strand of NW_017100190.1, from coordinate 1,759,291 downwards.
TCGATAAAATTTCAATCACATACTTTCATGCGACATGAAAACTTTTGCATCTTTTACAAATCCTCGAAAATCCGGAGACGTTTTCTTTACATTAGCTAACACGTCTCCTGTATCGATTAGATCCGACTTCATCCACGAAATCGTGATCAACTCGTTCTCGATATTTTTCGAAGTACATTCGGGACTGTAGGAAACCGTGTTCGTTATCACGTTTACACCGAACGTACTATGCAACTCGTGATAATTTCGTACTATTTTACTATTGTTCGTTCGTCGAACGTGACAACCGTCTTTCGTGAATTCAGCTACGTATTCAGTCGGGCAGGAACAAGTGTCGGGAAGTCCGCAAAATGATCCGGGTTCTTCCCCGAACATGTTCAATTTCGTGATTTGCTCGTAATAAACAACGTCGACTTTTTTAACGTTAGGAACTTGTATCTTTAAATTTTCCTCGGTTTCCAAGTACGCGAAAATATTTCTCATACTCCGTGAAATTAAGGAAGATTGCGAAATGCTCTCCTCCATTTTGGTCTCGTTCCGCGTGAACATTTGGAGAGTTCGATGCGTTTCATTTTGTAAATCATCGAGAACAGCGGGCAAACGTACACCGTTCACTGAATTCGAAACGGATACGTTTTCTGGAACCTTCACTTTCGACTCGAAAATCTGTAAATAGGAAATTTCACATTTTTAAAACTGCTGTGTGGACGTCACACTAATAGAAAATAAAAAAAGGCTTCGGTATTTTGAGGAATTTTTTTCTCAAGTAACTACGAAACGAAAAGTTTCAATTTTTTCAGAGGATATACATAAACGTATCTTTCAGCTTTTTCCTCCGATTTTGAAAAAGTAAAAATGTTCAATAATTGTGGATACTCGAAAGGAGTGATCGTACCAAGTCTCCAATTATTTCTACGTCTTCGTCGTTTTGTATGCCATCAGAGTATTCCGAGGAAAGATTCACGCCATTGACAAACGGTGCATAAATGTTGCCGTTCACTATCACATCTTCCTCGAAGATCTTCGAACCCGATATCACTTGCGTTTCCGTTGTACCATTTAGCACCAAATCGAAGGGATCGATGTCGTTGATTCTCGATACATTCGCGTTTCCTAAGAACAATATGATCCTATAGATCGTGAATAATACTTCAGCTTAAATTTCAGCTTCCATTAATCTAAATAAAATTGTATACCTATTACTTCGATAACACCATTGAATTGTACATCGCCAAGTATCTCGTGATCTCCATCAATGGTGACACGATTTCTCAAAAATTCGTTAAAATCTATCCCATCGAAATTTTTCAAAAACACATTATTTACAACGAGATTGTTGAAAAACACGTTAGGGGGTAGGATGTCTGTCATCAGAACAAACTGTTTCAAAGGAACATTATGATTGCTATCGTTAACGAGAATTTTGTTAACAGCGACATCGTCGAGGAAAGTGATCGATCCGGTAATCGTCTCGTTTCGATCTTTTCTCACTGCAGAATCGTTCAATTCCAGAATATTCACATTGTTAATTACAGGAATATCAATGTTCCCTGTTACCAATAAATTATCAACATTGAGGTTCTCTTTGAAAATCTTCCGACCGCTTATTTCAACGATATTTCCATCATCGAGCACGGTGTCCTCAACGATACCACGTATATCATCGATCTCTTTCCATTCTCCTCTTATCGTTGACGCTGAAACATCCTTCTCGAAGATCACATCGCCTCGAATAGTCTGATTCGTATCTTTGGTCACAGCATTTTCGAAAAGGTACGACAACGAAGCAGAATTGGTAGAAGGAACGTCCCAATAGATATTTCCATCCACTCTTAAATCAGCAATTCTCGTTACTGACACGTTTTTACTGCAATAAATTGATGGAATAATTGAACACTGTTGTACGGTGCACGGAACTCGCGACACGATTTTATGATGAATCGCGGCCGCGAAAAGTACCGTTGCCTCGCGACAAATTAAGTAGCGGGTATTCCCATTTGGATGGGTGAAAAAATATCGATTACTTTTTACTCAGGAGAGGAATTTATTTCGGTGTTGGAATTGTATTTCTAACAAAATTTTACCTCATTCACGTCACGTCCGTTTAGAGTTTCTGTCACGACATCCCCTTCTACAAATAAATCCTCGAACGTAACGTCTCCTGTTAGAAACAGAGGCTCGTCGATCCAGATCAATTTCGAGGTGTTTCGATCGTTGATGAAATTAGTCTGGACGTTATCAGCGGTAATTTTGTGGAAAGAGAAATTTCCAGGAACAACTTGTTCCTTAGATTTCGACAGGAAATGTTCGAAAAGATCGTTCACATCGTGGCCATTCAGAGATTTCAACGTAACATTTTCCACGATCAATTCGTCCATTGTTATATTTTTATCAAACACGATATATTCTTCAGGCATGTTCTGTAGATAAATCATCGCTGGTTGATTGTCAATTTGATCGACCTGTAAATTACCATTCACCGTCAAACTACCATTTATCACCAAATTCTTCAAATCGGACATCTTTCTATTTTTCAACCATGCAAGCTTCCCTATTTCGATATCGTTGATTCTCTCAACGGTAAGATTCCCTCCGTGAAATTCTCCAGTCTTCGTGAACTTCCTTTTCAGTACTTTGCCAACGTTCCTCGCGTTCTTCAGCAAATTAGCCTCATCCTCGTCGTTGAAGAAGAGAAAATTCAACTTATCGACGTTCACATGCTTAGCTTCGATCCTTGGGAAACTCGTGTTCTCTGGAAAACTGTGCGACTGTTTTCCATTTGAAATATCGTCCGTAGAGAGGCCGTTGAATAAATTAGCGAACAATTGGTTCGCGTGAAGATTTTTCACGTGCAATTTTTCACGGATCGTTACAGATTCGGGGGCGATGTCGAACAAACTATCGTTCTCTCCTGCCACGAACAACATATCGTCCACGTGGACATTTTCAAAGTGTAAGTTTCGGAAATTCTCCGGTATATTTGTCACGGTAGTGTACAAAAATTCTTCCTCGGTGAATCCGTTTAAGTACTTGCTATTTAGACGATCTACGATTAAATTCTTCTCGAATACGATATCGTCTTTGATCACTTGATCGGTCGATTTCGTCCAATAGTTGTCGAGGATATTTTTCAAATGGATCTCTTCGTTGTTCAAAAAGATCCTCGTGTATTTGTCCAGATCGAGAGTGCCTATTCTCAAGTTACCACGAATCGTCACGTTAGAGTAGATTTGAGACTGTCTTTCCGGTACTTTGAAACGCGAATCTACCGTCAGCTTGTCCGTCACTTTCACATTCGCAATTTTTACCTCCCCTGTGAAATAGAATATTTTTATGAATCGTTACAAAAATTCGCTCGATTTAATGCACCACCTTTGATCACGTTCTCGGTCGATACTCGTGCTGCTTGGGAAACGGGAACTCCGTTTATGAAATCTGCGTGCAAATTTTCCACCTGAAGCGGTTTCATGATAAAATAGTCGAAACTTTGATCGGTTCTAGCATTCATGTAATCCTTCCACGGTTTTCCGTTCAACGTTTGTACCGTCAGATTGTGTATTTCTATCGTATTGCTATACGTGATGTTCCCTAAAAAAAATTTGTCAAATTATCAACCCTCCGTTTCAAATAGTTTCGTAAAATCTACCTTTGATTTTTTGATTGTGATTGATAATGAATAATTCGTTGAACAATCCATCGATATCCGTGCCGTTTAATCTAGTCACGTTTAAATTTGACACAGATATGTCTGAATTTAAGTATACAGTGTCGTTTGAAAATTTCATTTTATCTGGTTCCACGTCTATCTGCATTTTCGATGTATCATCGTTCAGAGACCAATCTAAAAGAACATTGCATTAGGTAGGCAATATTTTCGATCCATTGAGAATTTAGATATATTTCAGCTTACATCGGAATGGAATTCCGCAAATAGAATCTACTTGAACGTTCTCTACAGTGATATTTCCACTCTTCAACGAAATCGAAGATTCTTCTGTGTCGTTCGAGTTAACATCGTTCGAATGCGTATCAACATCGTTCGAGTGCGTATCAACGTCGTTTAAAAAATCCACGTGCATACTATCGATCTCCAGCTGATCGATAAACGCATCACCATCGACGACGATGTCTCCATTCAGAGAATTCATGTTACCGGAAGTTAAAAGTTTTTTAGACATCGTTAAAACATCGTCAATTTCGCTGTTCAACTTCTCAAATTTGTTCTCGAGCTCTCGAGGCGTAAGGATGTCTTCATCAACGAAGATGTCGATATTTTTCACGGTTCCTGAATCCAGTTCCAAACTTGGCAAGACTAGAGACTCCGATATCGTTAAATCTTCATCAACTGGGAAAAGATACGGCCAAGAAGCTTCAGCTTTTTCCACGAGTGGCTTTCTTCGTTTTAACATCTCAACCAGCTCTGCCAGATGTTTCGATAAAATATCACTTTCCTTGATCGAACGATCTGAAAGTATATTATACACTCGTTGAAGTGAAGAATCGTTTTGCACCCTTTCGTGATTGAATTATTTTCTTTTTTCAATTTCTTACTTATTCACCTAAATTCGGATCAATTTTTATTCGAATTATGTAAATTAATAAAAATTTTTAATTATACGTTTCATCGATCACGAAAGGGTTGGAAAAGTATGCGTTACTTTACGTAGAATATTTAACCAGAAGGAATTTCTTTGATGTGTAAGTTCCATGATTCTACGCCATAAACTTGGTCGCCGTTCATAGTGACCAGCATCATGATTAACGTGGATTTTTCGACTCGAGTTTGTATGTCGATCAGAAACATTCCAGTGGGCAATTTTACGGAATGTATGAAATTGCAATTCGATGCGTTTTCAAACTTGTACAATTGCAAGGTATTCTGTGATCAATTACAATTGAAAATTAGTAAAAAAAATTTGCAAAAACGATTTCAATCATCGATCGCTAATGTAAGCTTACTCCCTGGCCAACAAAGAAGAAAGTGTCCTCGTTGATGCTCACGACGTGAACCAAACTTGGCGCTGTGATTTTCGAAACATCTTGCCAATGTAATAATTCGTGTCCTAGAAGAACTATCTTTAGAATATTCTTCACAGATCAATAGTTAGAAAGAGATAGAGAAATAATACGAAAGAAGACCAACCATCCCACCAAAATAAACTACTTGGTCCATGTTGATTGATCATCAAAACGAAATTAAATCTCCCGTGATTGTAATGATGAATAGAGGTAGGATTGGTAGTTGGTAAAAATTGTATTCTATCCAGACTGGTCTCTTTAAATTCGTACACCATGGAACCGATTCCAGGTATATTTCCATCATTTTGGGCGAACACTATGATCGTCGATTGTTTGTGTTTAAATGTGGTGACTGATACGGCTGCGGTAGTCATCACTTCCGTCATTACATCCATGTACGTTCCTCTCCAATGATATATTCTACGTTTCGTACAAAAAAATTTATTACTTATCAAGTTTCGGATTGCTTGAAATATTACCCTATGTTTCCAATGGTAAATAAAATTCCGACGTTTCGTCAATTAGACACGGTTCGTAATATTTCAAAAACTTGTTTTTTTTAAATTACGTATCGATCGATAAAAACGACGAATTTTTTGTACAAAGAAGGTACGAAAAAGTAAAAAAATTTATTACTTTTCAACTTTTTACCGACTGGATTGCTTGAAATATTACCCTATGTTTCCAATGGTAAATAAAATTCCGACGTTTCGTCAATCACCGTTGTTCGTAATACTTCAAAAATTTGTTATTTTAATATTACTTATCGATCAATGACAAGGACGAAATTTTCTTACAAAGAAGGTACGAAAAAGGAGCCAGAATTATCAACCACCACCAGGAAAAGTCGATTGGCACGGACGAAGAAAGTTGCGTCCATAGGATATCCCTTATGTTGAATTCGTTGTCGATGTTTCAACTGAAAATTTTCTGTTCCCGTGTACACGCTGCACTCGCCAGTTCCGTAACAAACTAGCAGATAAAGCACACCTTTCCAGACGATACTCTACGACGATAATTCATTTAGATAATTTCACACGTTGAATTTGAGTAACTGTGAATATAATTATTCATTTTGCATACCCTGACGAATTTAATAGGATCGCTGTTGTTCGATGGTGAGATTATCTGTTGCGACGTGGTTCGATTCGAATCGTCGTAGGAAATGGTTAGAAAACGATTTCTTTGAATTACAAGAATCTTGCCAAAAGTAGTCGCTACGAAAGGTTGCTCCTTGTCGAGATCCTCTCGCCATAATTGATTCCATTTCACGTTGTAGACTTTTCGTTCAACTATAATATGTGATATTCGAACGTTACTTGAGAAACATTTTTAACGTGAACATTTTCTGTGTATGTATGTACCTGGTGGTTCTTCTTGTAAGTGAAGCTTGGCTATTTCGATTTTCGTCTGCCTCAATTTCTCGTCCAAATGATCGTTAAGAGAAATTTGCGCGAGGATGAAACTGACGAGACCGAATAAAAGCTGAGGTAACAGAAGTTCGAATTAAAAAAACAAGGTGAAATTAGAATTTGGAAAAATTGAAAATCGAAATATTTAAATTTTTCGTCCGATTCTTACACAATAGACTTACTAGAATTTTCAAGTATCTCATGATTATGGTACGATCCACGCGAGATTATCGATCTAATTGATCAGGTCGTCGATTAGATGTACGAACGAATGTGGTTGTATCGAACGTAAACAAGCAACCACTGCTGTTAGATTTGAATCGATCGAGACCGGAAGTCGATCGATTTATTTATTTGTTAGATGAAACAAGGCTGAATAGCGTATTGGAAATGATTTATTAAGAGATATTTAACATTTATGTATGAAGAAGAATAAAATAACGATGAAATCAGTAAATAAATTGGATTCTTTTTTATTTAACTAAGGTTAAACAGGTCCTAAAGTGTACACCTTCTTGTACGTCCCTTTATTCGTGAAAGAATAGAAATTAAGCGTTATACAGGTTTGGTAGGTTTTGCTTTTAGGACTTGTTTTTGCACCCTAACCAACCCACCTCCTCCTCTTCTTTCTCTTCCCTTTCCTTGTTTCAACTCTTTCTAGGTCATTTTACTTGAAAAACTCGAAGGGAAAAGCGGTCGATTAATCGAGATGAGTCGGTTCGTTGATCATCCTGTTAAAGTAATTTCAGGGGTGCGCGACAACTTCAAGAGGGTTCCCACAAATTCGAAAATTATGGAGTCCGGTGAAACGTTGCAACGATTACGATTAGCCGTCCGTTATTAATGGAATTTATAAATAGACCTACCCAATGGACGTGGCAATTGGATGAAATTAGATCAGGGTCCGGGTGCAACAATTTAACGCACTGTCATTTCATTCGTGTTTATCATTTGCAACATATATTCAAACGCATTACTACGTTCTCTTACTTGTCGAAATATATTATCGAGTCCTGTATCTTTTGTTTCGCGTATTTCATCGAGGTAAAAGGAATCTTTAATCACGAATACGATGTAGGTTATTTTTATATACGCTAAGTACGTGTTAAGCATAAATACAACGATCTTTCACATTTTATCTATATAGTAATGATACGAACGATTCTAACGTATGATGTAATACGTTAGATAATGATATCATATCAAAGTAAATATTTATGAAAGTAAGCTGTGTTTTTTAATCTTTTTCAATCAACGAATACACAAGTAAACTAAGTATATCCCTGTAGCTACACGCAAATCCATATATCCCTCCGGGGCCCGCGGGCCCAAATATTCCATGTTACAGTCATCGAACTAAAATAAGTTACAAGATGATCCTCCCGTTCCCCTCTCGATCTTCGATTCCACGTTTCATACATTAGATGGCGCCTGAAATTCGAACGAGTGCACTCTCGTAGCGTTTTCATTGGTCACGAAGGACCGGGAACTTCGCATGGATTGGACGTTGATCGTGATCGAGAGATCTCCACGAATCCTGGCCGTATCCTGCACACTAAGGAGTATCGCATACAATCCGTACGTGAAGCGATCGTGCCGGTATCTCAGGGCTCGTCAAGTTTTGGTCCATTGTCATCGTTTTTGACGGCAAGCCAGCGAGCGATCCGCGAAAATAGATCGCGCGTGTGCACGTATCGAATGTTAATACGTACATCGACAGAGGAACGTGGAGCAAGTGCGTGCGAGTGTGTGTCTGTTAGTGCGTGTATGCGAGCAGAACCGCGTGCGGGCGGTTCCCACACGTCCGTGCAACAAGTGTCATACACGGCGCGGCGGCGAATAACCGACTGTTACGAGGAGGATCCGATAGAGACGCCGTGCATGGTGCTCGTCCTTTCTCCAGTAGATAGAGAGGACCATCGGTGAGGATGGGCTGCGCGGTGAGCACCACCGGCGAGAAAGAAGCCGCGGAAAGGTCGAAGAAGATCGACAAGGATCTGAGAGCCGATGGCGAGCGGGCCGCCAGTGAGGTCAAGCTCCTCCTGCTTGGTAATTTCTTCTCGTTTTCTTTTCGTTTACGTACTTTCTCCCCGGGGAGAATCGTCTCATTGTTATTCCATCGTTTTCCTTTGTTCGTGATTCTGTCTATAGGATATTCGTCTCTCCAACGTTTCGATGGTTCCTTCGTAAAAGTAGATCTGGGTGCACTGGGCGGGCTCTCGAGATCCGGGGAAACGTTCCTTTTTTTTCTATTTGCTTTTTCGTCGATGATTATGCTTTAAAGATCGAGCATTCTGATCGTACGGTTTTTTATTTTAAACTGTTCTCCCACAACAGCAGTGTTACCTGATTAATTATCAGATTTGCGCAATCGCGGAAGTGTAGCGCGGGCAAGTTTCCGAAAACTTGAATCATCGTCACGCGTGAATCATTAGATAACGCATATTGGATATCCGCTCAGTCACCTGCAACTGGAGTCAGTTATGATGTTCATTCATGAATATTGATGGTTTTGACTGGTGGAAAAAAAAAATGAAAATCAAACAAGTCGATATATAGGAGGATAAAGTTTTATTAAACATGTGAATGTTTACATTTTAAGGGGCTGGAGAATCTGGAAAGTCTACTATAGTGAAACAAATGAAAATTATCCATGAAACTGGCTATAGTAAAGAAGAATGTGAACAATATAAACCTGTAGTGTGTAGTAACACTGTTCAAAGCCTTATGACAATAATTAGAGCCATGGGACAGCTTAGAATTGACTTTGCAGACCCTAATAAAGCGGTAAATATATTACATTCAAGATAAATATGTTCTATATTTAGTTGCACCATACCATGTTTTATCAGTACTAGTGAGATCTAATTGTGTTGTAGGATATAGCACGCCAATTCTTTACCCTAGCTTCTGCAGCAGAGGAGGGTGAGTTAACTGGGGAACTGGCACTATTAATGAAACGATTATGGCAGGACGCTGGAGTACAGCTCTGTTTCACACGTAGTAGGGAATACCAGCTTAATGACTCGGCAGCATATTACCTTAATGCTTTAGACCGCATAGCACAACCTAATTATATTCCTACACAGCAAGATGTCCTTAGAACACGTGTAAAAACAACAGGAATTGTAGAAACAAACTTTTCTTTTAAGGGCTTACATTTTAAGTAAGTTATTCTTCAAATGATTCTATTAATTTTATACTATACAGCATTGCTAAAATTTATTTTTCCGTTTTATCAGAATGTTTGATGTTGGTGGTCAAAGATCAGAAAGAAAAAAATGGATACACTGTTTTGAAGGGGTTACTGCTATTATTTTTTGTGTTGCATTAAGTGGCTATGACTTGGTTCTTGCTGAGGATGAAGAAATGAATAGAATGATAGAGTCAATGAAGTTATTTGATTCTATCTGCAATAGTAAATGGTTTGTTGAAACATCAATCATTTTATTCTTAAACAAGAAGGATCTTTTTGAAGAAAAGATTACCAGGAGCCCACTGACCATTTGTTTCCCAGAGTATAAGGGTGCCAACACTTATGAAGAATGTGCTTCTTATATTCAAATGAAATTTGAGAATTTGAATAAAAGGAAAGATCAAAAACAAATTTATACACATTTTACATGTGCCACTGACACATCTAATATACAATTTGTATTTGATGCTGTAACTGATGTCATAATCAAAAACAATTTGAGTAATTGTGGTTTACTAAGTTAAACATTCCAATACTCTATGAATTCAGAAAGGGTAGATTGACATCTGAGGTTCATAAACCTATGTGAATGCACAGAGGATACACGTGAGACTGAAAAACGAATTGTTAGAAACAGAAATGTTTCAGGTATACCAACATGTATACCAATTATGCAATGTTTTCTTTTTGGCATTCCAGTAATCTTTAGAATATTTTGATGTAACATTTGTGGAGTAATTTAAATCATGTGTTTTTTACCTGTACTTTTTTCACGCAAAAATTCCTAACACTTTATTACAATACATAGGCCAATTTTTAAGTTATTGTCCTATTTTATGTAGTAAATTAAATTGAAATATTTGATAAATTTTTGATCAAAGCAGATGCTGTTTGCAAACGAACAAATATTTGGTCTCTGCTAACTGTATTTAGTATATTAACCAGAAACTAGTTAGCTATTAATTTAGTGATATCTTTTTGTATATAATTTATTCATTAAAAGAAATATGTTTATACTAAATGGAAATATATTTCCATAATAGTGCTCGAAGCCATTCATTCCTCTCATAATAAATTGTTCATATTTCAATGACAGACACAGCTCTCTGTGTTTACAGTATATATATTTATACAAATGAAATTTGATAAACATTTTTGTAAAACTTTTTGATACTTATTTAGATAATGTTTAAAGAGCTGTCGTTATTATTGCTCTATCTGCCAAACAAATGACAATGCTAGAATTAATTACAGATTTAAAAAACAATCTCATTATACTGCTGAAATAAATAAAAAAGGGTTCTTTAAAAAGTGATATTTTTTTAAACTCCCGTGCTTCGTGTTGTTGTGAAATATAGAGTAAAGTTAGTAAATTAGTAAATTTTAAAAAGCAGTAAATAACAGAATATATTTGGTGTACTTGGAAAACGTGCATCAATTATAAAACACTTTTTTACTAAAGCCATCTCTATTTACATTCTTTTTCAAATACATGATTCAATTACAAAAATTTTTGAGTTCATGTATTTTCGTTACTTTTATATCATTGAAACTCTTGTATTTTGTAATTTAATTTTCTCACAAAATTTCACGTTTGGAAGAGGAACATTCTAGAAATAATAACACTCGCACATCAAGTACTTATTATTCCGAATTTCGTAAAATAATTAAGAATGTCTTTTTCGTTGTGTAAACATAGAATCTCATTTATTTGTATCTTGCATCGATTTTTATATATATGTATATGTACAATAATACAATACATGAAGCTACAAAATAAATATTGTAATATTTTGTCCTTTCTGACAGTGTTTGGAATTGGAAGTTTACTGATTCATACTTTTACACTATTACAACAATGATTTATATCTTCTATCATTTATCATATACCATTAACTTAAAAGAACATTGATTGGTCAATGACTGTATATATTTTATACATACAATATATACTTATATGTCGAGTATTTTATAAGAATACTGTTACTCGATTCTGTTACTTTCCTTACTGTTATAACCAGCAGTAAACTTAAATCATGATTTTTTTTTTCAACTCTTAAAAATCATGTTAATTATCTATTCTTTTTTTTTCTTTTTTTTTTTAGAAAAATATAGGAAGGTGTAACAACAGGAGATAGACATAGTCAATAATCACTTTAACGTCAATTGTAAATAAATTAATCTATCACGAAAATATAACTTTTGTGGCTCATTTGTTCGAAATATAGGAGATAACAATAATAATAATAATTTTCTTTTCAATATTTAGCCACGATAAATTTTTCAGAAAGTTATATTCATACGACATCTTCTACAGCATAGATTTCATTAATCTCAACGATTATTAAGAAGCCTTTCAACGACATATTCTTGTAAACTCTGCATTATGTTCTATGACATTTCTATAATGAATTCTTTGAGGTATTTAACAAACTTATGTGGGATGACAACGGTCGACAGTCGATTTGGCCGATTCTTTCGTTATAGACATGGGCGACAACCGTGGTTGTTGATCCATTAGCTGAGATAGTCTTTGCTTATGTACTTGGCCATTGACCTGGAGACCTGTCATCAAGCGTGCATGCATGTGCGCATGTGTATGTGTGGACAAACGAATGGATTAGATCTGACGAACGAATCACCGGGGAAACCGTGAAGTGTTGGTCACCAAACGGGCAAAGTGATTCAAAACGTTAAAGGATGTGAATGAAAGTAAAATTGCGTGTGAAAGAGCGAATAAAGAAAAGCGTATTATGAACATGTTCCGATTTTCCATAAACCCCAAATCCTACATTTGTATACATGTAAAGTATTGTAGGAAGGTGCATGATAGGAAGCATAAATTCTTACTGTGCCCGAATATCTGCGTCTGACTAATCACAGAATAGACTTGAGGTTTCAGGTAAGCTACACAGTTGTACAACATTGCGCGGAAGCAATCTATACTGTTTCCAATTTCTATCGGTATTTATAAATAATTTGCTACACAATGACATTTAACGATTCAACTTGCATCGGTATGACCATATGAACCACCATTTAATGTAGATTTCTAGCTGGAATAGGTGGTCCACCTGATGTTCTTGCTGGAATTGGTGGTGGAGCATTCAATGTTGGTAAACTAGGTGGTGGATGTTGAGGAGGAGGTGGAGCTTGTCTTTGTGGTAGTGGAGGAGGTTTAGAATTGGGTGGTCTGCTAGATGCCTCTAGCGAGGGATCTGTGCGAGGTAACGGTGGTGGTGGACGGTTTGGTATCGGGTAACTGGGTGATCCATCCAATATCTCTTCATAAATCGCAGATTCTGGAGATAACCTTTCACTCTGCTCGGCTTCCACTCTTCCTCTGGCGGAGAATTGATTGGGTAACACGCTGAATACACCAGCACGTGGTCCTGGTTTCCGGTCTTGTATCGGGCTTTTAGGTGGTTGAGCTGGTCGACCTGGTGGAGCTGGTCTGGGTGGTGGAACTACTCCGTTTGGACTACCTCTGCTGGGAGATGCTCGTTCTGCTATCTCTAATTGTTCCAATTGGGAACGCATCGGGCTCCTTATCGGAGAATTCGAAGGAAATTGTCCAACTGTGGTATTACTGCAGAGCTCTATTTCTTTCTCAATTAGTTGTACCCAGTTCGGAGATTTTAAAGATAATTTCAAGGTCTGACCGCATACTTGAGTCATGCCTTTCCATGCTGCTGATAAAGCACACTGCCCGTCTCTAAATGTCACCCAGATCGTTTCGCCGACAAATCTGACGAGAATTGCTTCGCCGATATGAGAAAAGTCTTGTAGTAGTGCCATCATGAAATTTTCGTCAAATACACTATCCATATCGTCCAATTCTTCTGCTGCTTTTACTACTATGGTGCCATCAGGAGGACCCAAATCTTGAATAACATCCCTGAACACTTGTTCCCGTTTCTCGGGATTAACGCAATGAATGTCTATATCGATAATGGCAATGACCGGTCGATGATCGCTTTGCTTCAATTCTGCTCTACCGTAATGAATTAATTTTCCTGGATTCCAATCTGTAGGTGAATCTAGAATAATCCAATATATATATACTAGGTTTAGTGAAAGTGAAGAGTAAACGAGAACAATGACTGCTTAAAGTTGCATGAAACTAACCGATATCAGGTACTTGTTTCCGGCGTTTCCACAATACTCTATCCGTCCATGCAGGCTGACGACATTTTTCGCTGGTATCATAATCATCGGAGAAAACATCGTACTTATATGTTGGAGCAAAGGTAATAGGACCCTCCAAAAATTTTTTAAAAACATTTCCCTGCTCCTGTTGTACCTAAATTCGAAATATATGTCACGAAGAATTTTCAACATATTCCTTATACTTCAGATCAAGTATTTCTTTGATCGTGCTTACCAACAATTGATCATGCTTTAATATTTTATCAAATTCATTCCTTATGATCATTTCTTTCATGTCTTCTTTATCCATATCGACTCTATAATTAAAATCTCCACACCAAAATACATAATCATGAGTATTTAACGTTCTTCCCATGGGGAAGGTAATCTTTCGCGTAATTTCCGCGTAATCTGCATTGCGTTCGTTAACTTGAGACTGTCCAGCAGCGAAGTGTGCGCAAACGAAACAAAACGACGTAGAATACAATACGCATCTAATAGCTACAGCTCCTTTGTTACCTGTTGTACCACCTAATCCAGTTTTAACACAGTCTACAGCTACATCTCTTAAATAAGGTGCATGCATAGGCCGTATGAATAAATAGAGACAAACACCAACTAATTGTTGATAGGTGATCAGAACATATTCAGTATCTCGTGACAGTACTTTTTTTAATTCCTCTGCCCAAATTTTTGCATTATCAGTACTAGCAGCCATTATATTACTAGCATTTAAGTCGACAATTTCTTCGAATCCTATCGCAAATATATCTACAGGAACGTTGTCATATTCAACTGATACTAGAGCTATAGGAAAAGACGTAACATAATTAATTAGTAAAAAATGATGCAACTATTAGAGAAAGTATTCAGAAGATCTTACATGATGATTTTCGTGGAGCGTCTAATAACCAGTCAGCAAGGGAGACCTCTTTGTACACTACACTTCGGAAATGTTTTCCTCCGTTAACGTTATAAGTACCCACGCCTACTCTGAGGTTCATCGTATTTACGTATTCGTTATATCTTTTATACATTTCTCTGAGAACGCTCGGTGGAGCGTGTAACATATTAGATGGTAAAAGTAATCGAGCTCTATCTGCTAATTCTGTGTTTAACGTTGATCCCAATAGCAAGATATCAATAGCTTCTTGTTTACTGGAATCTAATAAATTATTTTGTATCGTTCTAGCGGCAGATCTTGCACCATCCATTAATTTCGAACTTCCCTGAATTGCTCCAGTACCGGCGTATATTTTGCTTACTTCGTTACCATTATTGATCCACATTTGTCTAAATACTTCTTCGAATCTTGAAACTATCTGTTGCTTCTCAAGCAACTTTAATAATTCAAGTTGTTTACCAAGTATCTCCAATGCAAAGAATGTTTGCACACAATTAGTTCTGTCCAAACAATCGAGACAATTTGTTCTAATAGTTCCACTTTGTTCGAGAATAACGGTGTTACCGGCAGCATAAAATAACGAAAATGATTCTAAATATTTTTCTACTTTTGCTTTGAGCTTTGAAAGATTCTTCATGTTACCACCTCTACATTCTTGATGGTAGTCAAATAAAATATGAGGTACGTCTTTATGTTCTGACATATTATGATGAGTCTGGAATAACTGACTCAACATTGCTTCTCCTTCTTTGCTACCAATCAGACTAGAGCCAAGAAGATTTACAATTACTTGCTGCCCATACCTTTGTTTAATCATGTTCAAATGTCTATTAAAAGCTGGTGCAGAAGCCTCAAATTCACGCGAAATTTTTACTTTATGAGAACCAACCTGAATACCAGGTTGTTCCCAAAACAAAGGAACCGATCCTCTGGTTTGCACATAGGAAGTTATTTCATTATCTAAATATATTACTTGCTCTGTTTCTACAAAATTTGCTACATGTCCATCATCATTAGTTCCTCTGACATTAAACCTAAATAATGAATACAAACTGTGTGAAGCTATTATGTAATATAATATCACTGATATAAAGTAAAATGATAAAATTTGATAAAAATAATGTAGCTGTTTCAATATTGACATGATGATAAGCCAGTTAATAAAAAAATAATAAATGTTGATAATATTATTATATGTATATGCTATATCCTATTGGTATTTGAAATAAATTTGATGTACCTTGTGCCTGCACGTTCACAACTCAATCTAGATACAAGAACAGCTCGAGCTTGTCTATGACCAACATATACAGTTCTAATTTCCACACTACCACACATTGCTTTAAGTAACCAATGATTTGTGTCCACACCATATCTTAATAAATGTATGTATAGCATCCGATTCCTGTTTATTACATAAAAGGAAAATTAAATATTTCTATTGCACTTAGAGATCATTGGATGTATGTAACACTAACCAAAAGAATCTGTTGTCAGTTACAGTAGATTTGCATCGTCTTTGTGCACTAAGAGTAATGTCAAGGGGTTCTTGATGACTAGCAGACCAAGAAAAGTAAAATGTACCAGAATTAAGAACTTTCCTAACTTCAGATACACGATCCTCACTGCCTTGTATGTAATGAAGTGGTAGAAAATAGGTCTGTGTAATCCTAAACACTTCTGACTCCCCTATCTTGCCAACCGAAAAACATCCAGTTACAAGGACAAGATACAATAAAGTATTTTCTCCTGCATTTAATTGTAATACACCTAAACATCCATATGCATCTAATAATTTTGTGTATTTCCATTTTAAAGTCTCAGTCTCCTCAGGAGCTGTAAATTAACAGTTACAGCTATGTATAATAAATAGCAAAAAAATTTTTAAACAATTACAGAAGATAAAATCGAATAAAAAATTAAGGGGTGTATTTAATAAATACCGGTTCGTATGTTTCAAACGAAGAAAGGGTAAAGGATTAAGGATCAAGGATACGTGAAAGAATATCATTATTATAAATTACGATAAGATACTTACAGAGAACAGCAACGGCATGTGATTCGAAAAGAATAGTTTCCTTTCGATTTCGTTGTTCTAATATGATCGAATGAGGCTTTAATTTTGCGTAGACGCGAAACCCTTTTCCCATCGCCATTGTTGCGCTAATGTCTTTTAAGGTTTCGGGGATAAAGGTACGCTTTGGTAGAATATGACAGCCCCGTTTGTCATACGGAGCAGCGTGATCACCCTACTCTTACAATGTTTTCTCTCTGCCGAGCGAACTTCGTTCGTCGACACTGACAGCAATACACTTTTCTTTACTTGCTTACGAGAGGGAGTAGCGCTCTTCTCGCTAATCCGTCGATACTTCGATATTTTCGCGATATATACATCGCGATTCCACGGAGTCTACAGTCTGCTTGCTAACCGTAACAATCAATCGAACGCGCCATTTTGAAATTTTGAAAAGTCGAATGTGCAACAATCTCGCGCCACAAGTCTCAGTCAGTTAAAATTTATTTATCGTTGTATTGTTAATTGGGGCAATCGTGTCCTTTCGTGACTTTCAAATCAACTAAAGCAATATAAGGTGAAAGCTAGCATGAAAAAATTCAAGCAAGAATAGAAAATTGTGAGCATGCAGAGAAAGTGCATACAAATTTATCGAACACGATATTCTAATACATATTAACAATATATATTCTATAAAGCACAGTTCAAAAATGTACGATGTTTAATATCTATGAATAAGTTGTTTCAGTTTTTCGTCTAAACCATCTGTTTTTAATCAAAGAAAGAATAGTATGCCGGTACTGTTGATGAAGTATCTTTCATTACACGTAATCGCAATTTAAGTTCAGCTCCTTCTAGAAATCGTCTTTATAATTAAAAATTTCTACGTTAAATATTATTAACAAACTTTTAGTGTTAAATATTACGTAACAATATGAAGAGTCGTTTTTTCAAGTTTTTATTCTACGGGGTTTACACGATCAGGAGAACGGAAAAAAGTTCGAGCGCCATATTGAGATTTGAAAGATCGAATGTGTAAAACACAATTAAGTTGCTCCGTTGTTTTATTAATATTGTCGAGTTAGTATCGCGAGTTCTGAAGTTACATTGTTCAAATTTAGTGGTACAATATCTAGTGAATAGATACAAAGTGATTTGTGCATGACTCGTATTGAAACTGAAAAGAAATAAAGAAAAAAGGATAATACAGATCTTGGTTCGGAATTCAATGTCATCCAGACATCAAGAAATAAGTATATACTTTCTGCGTCGAAGGAGTGATACAGTCGGTAAGACTTTTAAAAGCATTCAAAATAATTTTTTTGATAGTTTTTTAGTTACATGTCTAGTATCATAATAGTATACATCCAATTTTCACAAAGATACAATTCTTGCGATAAACTTTATTCTTTTTAGTGACATAGTAATTGTTACATTCATCTTGCACAATGGCCGTTAAGTTTAAACAGGATTCTTTATTAAACGATCATTCGTTCGCAGAAAATCATCTATACTAGTGTATCGTGCATAAATAGTTGAAAGAAAATTTTCAATTACAGCTAGATTTTTAGTGGATGTCTTTGATCGTTGCATGCACCTTATGTCTAATTATAGAAAATGTCACATTCTTTTACATTACCACAATATTTACACGGCGAAAGATACCATTTATTGGCACCCAATTAAATCATTAGGCTATCCGGTTTTACTTTTTTTTATTTTTCAGTTGATTGATGGTACTAAAAGAAAACATTTCTTAACAGTAGCAATACTTGAAAGGGGAATTAAAGAATTCATTGAATAAGCATAAATAAAAGGTCGCGCTTAAACTTGTTCGATTAAATAAGTGTGTCGTAACGCGTTCACGAAATTAATTATTTTTATTACATCTTCTGCTGAACTGTGCGGTAAGCGTTGATAAAAATAGTTTTCTAAATATGAATTTCGACGAAAGCGTTGCAATTATACAATATTCATGGAAATACTCTTAGACTAGGAAATTATTATACGTTCTATATCAAATTTTAACAATCAGTCGATACAAGTTAATACTTTCCTACGCATTTCTCCTCGTCGGTGCTCTCACTTTAGTTAAGGTACCTACAGAAATTCTCCGTTTATGTAAGATTACATAAATAACGAACTGACGCATGTTTAAAACATCGAAAAATATAATAAATGAATTGTTTCTCTGTAGACGTTAGTTCTAATTAAAACTGGCAAAAACTATTCGATAAAAATAGTAATTTTAAATACAGTTTAACCAAAAGAGAACACTTAAATCTAAAGTTACGCATTAGCTAGTTTTTTTCAACCTCAGGTTTCTCCTCTTTCTATTCTCTGCAACATTATCAACTAAAATGATCCTAAGTACTGTTCCGAATTCTTTCCTTTTTTTTTTCTTTTAAATGGCAAATGATTAACTAATATGTACCACATACAAAGTAATACCTGTTGGAATATATAAGATATTCGTTTGTAAATAGAACTAAACTATAGCTGTTTCATAAGTTTGGCCTGACTGCAAGAGAGATTGCAATGATTGTATAACAAAATTCACGTTCGCTTGGTGTTTAAACCTCGAGGAAGTCCTTCAGTAAAGTAACTCGACGTTTTTCAGCAATGTCCATTTGATTCTCCAGGTCACCGCGATTTGTTGTTTCAGCATGTTCTATCTTCCACGAAAGATCTTCTATTTCCGCTTCTAATTGAGCTTGCTGATACTCAAACTTTAAAAATTCGTCATACATTTAGTTTTAGTATACAAAATTCTGGATTATCCTGAAAATTTCAATATAATATTACCAATTCTTTACGCGGTCCAGGCTCCATATAATAAGCATAAGGATAAGTATACTGTAAAGTATAACGGCAACGTGTTAAAAGCGATGCAGCCGCAAATAAATGTTGCCAATCGATCCATGTTCCGCTCGAGTTCATTACTTTTTTATTTATTTGCATTTTTATGGCCTCGAGACTTTGTTCTTCCAATTTTAACGATTTACTATGGTTTTCCCACTGCAGAGAAGTTTAGAAGAATTTATAATCAGCAAGTTACATCTAAGGTTGAACCTTCAATGGCGCAACTTACTCTTTCATAGTAATGAAGATATTTTTTAAGAGCTTCTCGTGCTTGTGCGAGTACGTTGTCATGAGCAATGTTAGGATTCTCCTTGTAACGTGAACACACGTAATATTCACCTCCGTGTGCTTTCCAATCTCCAAGGCACATCCAACAAAATTCGAACTTACAATTATAACATTGCATATGGTTGCAGCCACCATTTTTCTCTATGCAAATATGACATTTTGGACACTGTAAATTAAAGTTCGTTTATTGTACAATTGCGATATATACGTATAATATGTAGAAACATAAGGCTTAAGTACTGACATCTTTGGTGTGGGCACTAATATAATTAGCTGTCTCTGAATCATCTGCACACTTTGTTAACCACTTCTTCATTGTATTACAGTCAGTAGGTGCATGGTAATCAATACCACAACGGAAGCTGAAATGATTATATCTTTTAGTTGGAGGAAAATCAGGTTCTACAAATATCCTTAACCTGTGAATGCATACCAAAACACAGTTTTACATGATGAACACATCACTCTTTTTGCCCTTTGCTCTTTTGAACGCATAACCATTTGGCAATTGGGCCCAGGACAAAACCTTAGTTGTGGATGGGATTTAACATAATCACAAAAAGCAAACTGTTGATACCTTTCCCTCATGTTAGGCTTTGTAAGTAGAGATAAAACAAAATCTTCTGGAGCTAAGACATTGCAATCTTGTGCCATGCAACTTATTCCTAGTCCAAATTAAATCAGCTGAGTACAAGTTCAAAATACATAAGAATCTTTCCCTTTCCATAAACTTACCTGTAGAAATACCTTGAGTTATTTGTACTTCAAAATGCATGCACCAACAGTCTTTACAAAATGAATGTCCACATGTTAAAGTAGAAAATTTTTCAGCTGGACAAATTGTAACACAAACTGAACATAGTCCACCCCTTTGACTCTTTAACCCTGCCAGTGAATCCAATGGAGGTACTGGTTTTATTTTCGAATTAATTAATAAACTGGAAGCATTGGTATGGTATTTTGTAATGATTTCCTGTAATGCCCAATTGTGTGCGTGTAGTAGAACTTTGGCTAAGGATGGTGTTATGCGAAGACTATTACTCAACATCTCTACATCTTCATTTAAAAGTCTTTCCATTTCTTCAATTCTTAAACAATCATATACAGCATACTCTGGATCTCTCCTGCTTTGATCATTATCTATATCATTGTCACCTTCACCATCCCATGGTTGAACATTATAATAGTCTTCATAACCAGGATCTCCACAGTCAGAGTCTGAGTAGTCCATTTCAGTATCATATTCTTCAGCCGACATCTGTGTCACAAACACACCAATTTCATCATACAGAATTACTGGGAATTACACATTTAACAAGGCTTTACTTAACACAAATATTTAAACACATACATTAGGCATATTACTTTTATCATAACCTCATAATCTACATAATTTATTTATGAACATTCAAACACAAATGTACAAACAAATAATAACAAGAATACAACAGAAAATAATTATATTATCGCTTTACTAATGGATACAAGGGAAGGTAAAGATATCAAAACAAAGCTTACAATAACCATACAGGAACAATAGATTTTTCCAAATATTTTCAGTTCGTAAAAGTAGTACAATATTGAAATATTCAATTTATTTGTGTAAATTAAAAAATTGTACAGAAATATCGAAAGAACGATGATGGGTTTATTGCGTTTAATTATTTTCCACGAAAAATGACTTTCTATGACGTTTGGTAAACATTTTTATGAAACCTCAATATTAATCCCAAAAATGGTGTTCGCTGATTTTATTTCGTTCGCGTAACAACAGCAACCCACCTTTACGTTTTTATTTATCAAGAAAAATGCATTGATATTTCTATTTTATAAATTAAATGGAAAAATTATTAAAGGGCTCTATAGTAGCCGTCTACACCAATAGTTACACTGGCGCATGAGTTATCTGTGCATTCTCTCGTGCCAGGCGTATGATGTGAACGATACTGTAACAGATGATTTCATTTAATCTGAAAGAAGATAAGAGTGTCAAAATCACCTGATAGAAAACAGCTGAGTTCGACAAACTGCACTCCAATACATCCAAATTCTCATAATAGTAATAAAATTTATTTTTAAACATAATACAGATATTTTACAAAAATTTTATTCACGAATATCGATTATTGTGAAATTTACTTTAATATAAGATCAAAATAGTTTGTCGCAACTTTTTATCGAATTTAAAAAATTCTGAATACCATTCGACATATATTTTCTTATAATATTATTTTAAGATTAATTCGGAATATGCCAGTATTAGTATAACTATACAAAGATGAACGTTTATTTTTCATCTTCATCAAGCAAGTGTATTTTTAAATTATTTAATTTCTATCTACATAGAAATGTAAAGTATATGAAAAATTCTATAAAAATATGGTAAAAGGTCATTAAAAAGATTCAATATATACATCCCAGAGAATTTAGAAAGAAAAGAAAATTATGTATTCCACATTAAAAAATCTGCATATGAATGAAAAACGGGGCGCTGAGTTTACATCTACGTAGATGGTTTTTTTAATTTTTGGAAAAAGCTAGATAATTTTTTTAGCATAGAGTTAACTATCTATACCGTACTCATAGCTATTGTTATGGTCGCCGGTTGGCCATGCGTTTCTAACCTCTATCTAACCTTAAAACGCAAGAGTCTGGTACTCGTGTATATTTGAAATTATGTCCGTGTTCCACGATGAAGTAGAAATCGAGGACTTTGAGTACGACGAGGACGAGGAGATATATTATTATCCATGCCCCTGTGGTGATCAGTTCCAAATATCTAAAGCAGAATTAGCTGCTGGTGAGGAGGAGGCCACATGCCCTTCCTGTTCTCTGGTTATTAAAGTAATTTACGATAAGGCAGCGTTTGCAGCTAAACTGGAAGAGCTAGTGAAAAGCGACGAGAAAGAACTCATGGTTCAAAAGGCCTGAAGTAAATTGACATACATTTTGGAATATTGCTACACATTTGCTGGTGCTTACATTTAAAATTTTTTAGCTGAAGGTTAACCACAGGTACCAAGAACATATTTGTGATTATCAGCAGATTAGAAACAAATACTATCTATTTTATTCTCTACTCTATCAGTTCAAATTATTGGAGGACAAAGTAATCTACCGTCATGTCTGTACGTGGTAGAGGAAGAGGTAAACCTTCCATATCACTTAGCACGGAACAATTAGGTTTTGCTAAGGGAGAAGCACTTCCACCACCTGTCTTACAACCTCCACCAAAGTATCCTCCTTTGGAGTATAAACCACTACCTGTGAATATCAATACAGAAATGAGCTATTTGTTAGAATTGAAGAGGGAGTATGCGGAATATATGAGAGAGTCACCTAATAATGTTGTACCTGTTGTAATTAAGAAAGACATTGAAAGATATTCAGATCGGTATCAAGATCTGATCACAGATAAATCCAGTTATGAAATCAGATACGATTGGACCAGAATGCCGGCCGAGTTGAAGCCTCAGATAAGAAAACGCAAAGGGCAAAAGTCTGAGAAAGCTCAAAAGAAGCAGAAGAACGTCGACGTAGAGTCCAAGCTGCAGGAATTAGAAAAGAAAGAGAGCTCTCAGCAAAGTGACGCGGAGGAGGAGGAGAAAGAGGAGGAGGAAACGGAAGAGAAGGACGACGACCATCCGGAAGAGGAAGAGGAGGAACTAGATGAAGAAATGGACGAGGGGACCGATTACGTGAACAATTACTTCGACAATGGAGAAGGTTACGACGACGAAGACGATAATCTAGACGATGGACCTATTTATTAATGCTTCGAGCTTTTATAAGAATCAGAAATTTCTCTCGGTTCTGAATAATTGTACTAGGATACTTACAAGCTGCTAATTGAGCACTGTCCGACAGTGTGTATATATGTATTTTTTACGTGTACAGACAATAAATTATTGGTAATGCTTAAACAACGACCCGTATTTTCCAATAATTATTCATTTCCGAAGAAACTGTTAGTATTAAAGGGATGGTATCTATACTATCGTGAGAAGGAGGAAATTAATTGAAGAACAATTAAAACAGTCCAAGGTCACAGGAAGCGTCGGCGTGTTCTTTATTACGAGTATTTCAATTTCTAATATATAATATATATATAGCCATAATAATCTGCAATTATTGTAATAAATGATCCTCCTCTACGATGCAATCGGAGAGTAAAAACGCAACTTTTGGACGAGAAGGGGATGCGCAAAAGTACCGTAGTGTTACGTAATGCTTAACGCTGTTTTTTTTTTTCTTACGCTCGCCGTGATAGTTTCTCTAAAACGACCCACGTTTATTCAAGTTTCTCATCGTCATCACCATCATCATAAACATCATCATTATCGTCATCATCATCATCATCATCATCATCATCATCATCATCATCATCATCATCATCATCATCATCATCATCTTCCTCCTCTTTTGCTCTCTCGTTTCGCAAACAAATTTTCTCGTCGTCAATCAACGTCGTTACGCTCCCGGAATGTGCACATCAAGCGCGGGAAGGGAATAACGAGAAAAGAAAAGAAAAGAAAAGAAAAAAAAAAACAAAGCACACGGTCGGTGAACGCGAAAGAAGAAGTCGGGTCTCCTGAAATTTCCAGCCGCTCGTCATCACGCTCTTATTTGTTTATTATTCAATTATCTGAATGTTGGGAGCGAAATATACCGGCGCGTGGTATCACAAAGGGAATCGAATCGTTTGCTCACAATCTGGCGGGAAAAATCGTGCGATTACAAATACATAACGTTACAGGTGTATTATAGGTGTCACGATTTGGCAGTAAATCGAATAATCTACAAAATTTCACGTAAGTTTTCGACAATCTTTTCTTCTTTTTTTTTTCGCTTTTTCTTTTTTTGTTAAATGCTGACACGTGGCCAGTGTGTCTCGAACGCATCACGTTTTATGGGAAACGATTCAATTCTCGATGTATCGGTCAAAGAAACGCGCGACATAGAGGTTTTTCTTATGACAAAATATAAACGGAGAAATGCGTCGTCGCCCCCATTAGTTCTCGCTCATCCTCGATCACGATCGTTCAACTTTGCAGTACTCGATTCTCCCTGACTGTCCGTCGATCTGTTTTGCAAAAATTCGAGAAATACTTTTTTCATGTTTTATCCTTGTTTTTTCGTTTTCTTTCGTTGAATAAAATCAAAGGAAAATCGTATTGTTTCTGATTCGAGGTTGTTGTTGATCTTTTCACAGAACATAAGAATTTGATTGAATATTAAAAAAAAATCTACAACACGATCATCCACGTAATTCGTTGTATCGTGAAGTAATACTACATTAAATCGTGATTCTCTTATTCTGACAAAACAGCCCTCTTTCTATCCATCCCCCAAAAACTCTCTTCGTTTAATATACCATCGTTGTTCAAACATCATCCTCAACATTATCGTCATTTTCGCCCGCATCATTTCCTTTTAATAATATACTATATAATGTATATAGATATATTTATATGTATATATATATATACTTTGTATATAATCGTCGTATTTTAATATAGTACGACCTATCTATGCATAAGTAGGCATAAAGACTGAGGCGAGAATACAGGCGAAACCCCGAACAGTAGTCGCTCGCGTGTGTTACATCTTTTTTTTCGTATCTTTTATTTTTGTCTGTCGAAAGAAAATGTTCTCGATTTTTTCCGTCGATTGCCTTCCGGTTCTAAATCGATGAAACGAAAAGAAAGAAACGAAAAAAAAATTTCGTTCGTTTTTCACATTGTTCCAAAAATTTCTTCAAATTCAAAGCTCCGTCACGATTGGGAATTTTCTTCGTAACTGAAAACAAATAACGAAATTAATGAATTTATTTGGATTCTTTTCGCGTACCGGAAAATCATCGATCCGAATGGTTTTAACCTCCGCGATCGTAGTCCCTCCTGCCATCAGAGTTTCCACCCAGCCAATCATCATCCCTGAATCGTAGAAAAGGTCTTCTAAGGTATTCATATTCTCCGTTTATTTCCTCCTTGTCTCTCTCATACTTTCCTTCCGCGTTGTCGTATAATTGAAAGACGCGCTAGTATACGGAACGTGGCCAGCACGTTCACGGATCAGCAGCCCCTTCTCTTTTAAGGCCCGTTCGTCGTCGATGGTTAATCGCAAGCTTACTTTCTCAACAGGAGTTTAGAATCCAATGATCTCTGTCTTACGTGTACGCGGGAAAAAAGCTTGGAACCACGAGGCTGTGAAAGAAACATCGAATCAGCTCTAAAACAGTTAAAAGAAAATAAAAAGAAAAAAAAACGAATTATCATTGTGAAAGAGAAAATTGGTTTCGATCGAAACGAGGTTCCAAACTTTTTTCCTCTACATAAATTCTCTATACTTAGTCGCACGTAACTAGAAAAATCTGTCTCGTGTGTGTTATTATAGGACACTGTTCTACACGGAAATCCTATGAACGGTCAACGAATTTCACACCGATGAAAAATCTCTACCGCGATCTTTTCATTTTTCAAATCGATCGATAAAAATAAATAAAGGTTCTTCTTAGCTCTTTTTTTGAAACACGTTCAACCCCGTGAATCGGAAACAGGAACAGTCTTTTGAATCCGCGGTTAACAAAGTGACGGTGATTTTCTTGATCGATTATCTGTACGAATTTTTTCCATACTTCCCCGTTTTCTTTGCATCATGCCACGCGAATTCTTGATTCGTGCTCGAGGTCGAGTGTAGTCGTTAGTAAGTAGCTCTACAATGGTGTTTTTTCTTTTTTTTTTTTCGTGTGTGGTAAACGTGTCTGGAAATCACAGGACAAATCAGCTTCTACATTCGGATGGGCAGTGTAAGCTTCTTGCGAGGTGCTTCTTCATTTATTTAAAGTGGCTACAGAGCCACCGGTTAGATTTAGGGCCGTTCACGAAGCTGTTCTTACGTGAAGTTGTCGGACAATCGGAAACATGGAGCGATATTCGAACAATAGACTACGCCTACTTCAGCAACGATAGGGATCGTTCGGTTTAAGAGTGAGAAGTATGCTTTGAAGATAGGCACGTTCTGAGAAAAGTATAACGGATGGTACAAAACGCTACACACGAACGTACCAGTGCATGCCTACCTTCAAGCTATGTCCCCCCATTACCGTTCTTCCCCCACTCCATTTACGAGTGCGACGTCGCGTGCCCGACCGTTGCCTTCGGCTTTTTTCGGGAAAAAACACGAACGCTCTTGCTTCCGAAACAGCTACATGAAAAGTCCTAACCGTAAGATCAATCGACCTCTTTCCGTTTTCGTTTGCTTACACCAAACTGTTCAAGCTTCTTCCCTTCCTCTTTGTGTATCAACTCGAAGAAACATTGAATAAAGCAAGACGAAATAAAGAAAAAAAAGACAGGAAGTTCGTCGAATCAGTGGTGATTATAAAATTCTTCTAATGCAACGAGTAAATATTATATCACAATGAGGAATAATCGTCGTAGTAACAGCAGTAATAATTAGTAGTGAAGTGCTGCGCCACTGTTTCGAGCGAATTCTTCCACGGAGATATTCAATTAGTTGTTGCAACATTCTTTTTGGTCAGTTGCTCTTTCTACACTCCAATTAAAATAGTGGCTCGTGTTGCAAGGCTAATACATGCGCGTGGAATGGGCTAATTGAACGCTTATCACAATAGATCGCGCTCGCGAAACGGCGAACGCATTGGAAACAGCCTTTAACACCTTTAAACAGGTTCGTTAAACGAAAGGTACTCTATATACGTATAGCTTTTTTAAAATAGCATTGTGGACAAAAGCCGCAAAATTGAACGTCGAAGCTGAGGCGGATTAATATTCTTTTTGTTTCTTTTTTTTTTCACGTGTGTGTGTGGTGTGTGGCGTGGTGTAATGTGTGTGTGTGAGCGTAGCGAAAATTATTCAACATTTATAATAAGAGTGAATCCTAGCAATGGAATTTTTCCATCAAAATAATCCGCCATAGCATCGAAGATATCAACAATGAATTCAACACATATTCTCTGCATCGTCTTACACGTATTCCGTTCAATTACATACATATATGTACTATTCGCCCCTGTCGCGAATGTAAACAGATCGGTGTAAGCAGAGGCAACGTTTTGACTCGTTTTCTCTAGAAGAAAAAGAAAAACACAAAAACGCAATCGAGGGAGAAAGAAAAGGAGAATTTTGGGAGGTGGGAAGAGGGGGGAGACAGGATCGTAAATCTCGTAGAAAAGAAAGAAGAAAGCTCGGGATGCAGCCAGTTCTGTCTTAATCGTATGTACGAACAATCATCATCGAACAGTCCTCGACGATAGCTGAATCGACGACGTATTTCGATACTTGTACTAAATCCTTCATGTCATCGAGATTTCACAACGATTGTCTTAATATGTTCTGTGCAAAAAATTTGCAAGAATAGGCCGCGTAGTTGAAAAAATTTCGAGCAAAAATCGACAAGATCGGAATTGTGAGAAATGAGTAAATCGATCCCAATGAATGAAGTTTACTTTCGAGCCGTACATCAAAATTCTCGACGCAATCTGGACCATTTTGATTAATTCCTCCTCGTTTCCCACTTGGACGAACATAAGAAACTACGATTATACCAAATACACACGTAGTCGTCATCGATCGGCTATCGGTTTCTCGGACATACAACCTCTCTCGTCGTCATTCTGATCTCCTATAAATTTTAAAGTCCCTCGTCAGTCGTTCTTTTGTAATCGTTTTTTTTTTTTTGTTTCTTTAACCATACGTTAAGTATCTTGTTTATTTGTTTTTTTTTTGTTCATTTTTTCCCTTAGCGGTTTTTCTTTTTTTTATTATTAGAGTAATCGTTTATCATATTAATCATTATCATTATACCTGCTTCACTACGGTTTTTTTGGTTGACTCTTGGACGTGGATCTGGATGGAGTGTGGTGTACCGGTGTACCAAAATGCGCGTGAAAGAGAGAAAAGCTCGGTCGCTTGATTCTTTTCAATTTCTTCTTTTTGTTTCTCTTTTTTTTTTTCTTGTTTTTTCTTCTTCACTTTTCCTTTCTTTCCTCATCGTCGCCTTTCTCTTCCTTAGTATAATCCTTTCCATCGTCCTCGAAGCGAGAACAAGGGCCTCCTATATCTCTCTTCTTTTATTATGATCAGGAACAATGCCTCGTTTTCTCGACCTCATCCACCCCTCCCAAACTTTTTTTTTACTTTCTCGCGTTACATCGTTTCTCCTTTTTGCAGTCTTTTTCATCTTTCACCTTACATACATCTTCTCCATCTCCTTTCTCTTCGAGAGGAAGGGAAAGTTATTACCCTTTCTACTTTGCTCGTTTCCATCGGAAAAATCAATCGTAACGACAGGACGACCCTCGTTATCGAGCCTCGAGCGTCGTTCGTTCCCTTTTTTCTCCCTTTATTTTTTCACCTCGTTTTTCCTTCTTTTTTTTTCTCTCTCCCCATTTTATTTTCACTTTTTGCTCGAAAGAGGAACGTACGAATGAATTTTTTCTCGTATAACAAATCAGACGGAATTCAGCAAGAAGGTAGCGTCTCTCCACCCTTCCTTCACGTTTTCCATCTTCTTTCCCATCATCATCATCATCTATTTCGAATTGATAATCGATTTTTTTCCGTTTTTTTTCTTTTTTCGTTTCTTTATAATCTGTTCGATGCATCTCCAATTTAGCACCAAATTATCATTTATTCTCAAGTCCAAGCGACGCGTGAAAGCGTGATTCTCGCGCGGAAACTCGAAGGAACTGCAGATTTTCCTCTGGCTCTCTCCCCTGTAACTGCGTGTGTTCTTTCAGCCAGGACAGGATTTGTAGGAAAAAGTCTGCTCGCGCGACATATTATTTCTCTTCTCGGCCCGTTTCCCCTCATTGCGAACCACCCTCGGTTCCTTCCTTTTTTCTCGCGGTCGAAATTTTCGCGAACCTCGAGAAGTCGTGTCACGTGTGAAAAAAACACTACGCCTCACTACAGTAATTCGTTCCGCTTGCTTGGTGGTTGTTTCCGTTTGCCGGGCGGTCGGGAAGTTCCTTTTGTTTCTTCTTCGATGTGTCTCGACCATTTACAACGAAAAAAACTTCTCCAACAGAACCTGAAGAAAAGAACTAGAGAAAAAAGGAAGAAAAAGAGAAATTCCTTCTTACGCTAGAAAAAGCTATGAAAATTTCTTCCGTTCGACCGTGTGTCGCGGCTAATTAAAAAAAAGAAAAGACAAGAATGTTTTAAAAAACCTGTTTCTTAGGAACTTCTAAAATTGACGATATATTCGCCCCCAGAATCTTGCGAGAATATTAAAATTTCCTTGGAACTTTTCTGTCGAAAATGGTCGAGACTCTAACACGGAAATGGTAAATTACGGATCTCTGTTTCCGGTTCGGCAAACGCACAGAGATAGAGAGTTGCTCTGTATTTAAAAGTAACTAATCTGCCCGCGGTACTATCGATAATTTCACAGATCTTACGAACGATATCATCGAGATTTCTCCTCTCTGTTTCTCTTTCGATCATTCACGGAACAAAGATTCGACGAGGACGATCTGAGAAATTGTGTCTGTACCGTGAGTCACGTGATCCGCGAGTGCGATACCCATTAACTGTATACATTCATAATCGTGTATACGTACATAATTGGTTTTTTTTTTCCGTATATAGACTTATATAAAACGCACGAAGCGGCTGAAGGCTATGGTTATCCTTCCCTCCATATTTATAGCGACAAAGCCGTACCTTGTTTCTCATCGCGTTAGTCGTCTCGTCGCGACATCGTTATCATCATCTTCTTCTTCTTTTTTTTTTCTGTTTTTTTCTTTTTATTCTTTTGTTCTTTTTATCAATGGAAAAAGAATTCGGGCTTAACTACGGCGGATCCCTCGAGATCACTTGAAATATCCTAGAAACTTACTGACTCGCGTGTGTTCGTCCTGGGTGCGTGTCTTTCTACAATATTTCTCGCGTATGTTGTTGTATATCGTGTAACTGTAACGTACTCGTGTTGTGTAACCCCCGTGTTCGAATGTCTAACCCTGATTTCTTCGATTGATGTTTCTATTGGAAAATTTTTGTCGTCTCGACTCAAGATTCACTTCTGGTCGGAAGAAGCTTTTTATTATAAATTACGAATTTCTGTATATATATAATATATGTATATGTATGTGTGTTAAACTGTGTGTGTATTTGTTTGTCTGTCAGTTAAGTGCATCCTCCGAACCAATTTTACTCGAGTTTCAACGAGATCGACGCGTTGCCTGCACGCACCGTCATCGTTCTCCTCGATCGTCTTACGGATCAGGTGTCTGCCAATTCTTCGAATCTATTCCCTTTCTTATCCACCCTCTTCGATCCCTCCGCCTTTCAATCTTGTTTCCTCGAACAGTATTATAGTCTCCTCTTCGTTCAAGTTCCAATTAAAATCGACCCATCGATGGAATAATCCCTTTATCTTCGATAAAAATCATCCCGATTCTTCTTCTTCTTCTTCTTCTCTCCTCTCGTTTACATAGAGAACGTTGAACATAGAGGGAATATCGTCTTCTCTCGTATCAGAGACAAATCTTTTTCTCTCTCTCGAAGAATGCTGAACACGTGATGAGTAAGACGCAAAAGGAACCAGCGAGATCTCGTTCCCGGTGAAAAGCAACGGGGAACGAGCAGACGAACCACGAAAGGAGCTTCCACAGGAACCTCGTCGAATTTACTTCATCCCCCTTTCCTCTCTCTCTCTCTCTCAATCGCTCTCTTTCTCTTCTAACACGTTTCTTCACGTATCTGCTTGCTCCTCCGCATTCGAGGACGTCACTACTACTTTATTATTCTTTGCTTCTCTCCGCGTGAACGCTCTCTAATTCTCCGAGCCGCTGCCTTTACCCCAGAATTTGTCGAACCGATTCCGTGCCTTTTCCAACACTTCACTCGCCGCGGAACGTTGCGCCGTGCCTGGAACAACCGTCGGCGCCTCTAACACGTGGTAACCACCCCCGCTGCTGCTTACCGACCCACCCATACCGCCTCCGCCGCCACCGCCGCCTGTCGAGCCACCCTGAGGGGATTCAGCTTCCAAGATACGGTAACCCTGCTGCGGAGTGGTCGAGGACGAAGGTGTTGTGATGGTAGACGTCGTTGTGGGTTGACCGGGGTCTTTCTTTCTGTCGTAATCGAAACCTGGGTCGTCT
This sequence comes from Habropoda laboriosa, assembly GCF_001263275.1. Lineage (NCBI taxonomy): Eukaryota > Metazoa > Arthropoda > Insecta > Hymenoptera > Apidae > Habropoda > Habropoda laboriosa. The sequence continues at coordinate 1,727,314 of NW_017100190.1, read as the reverse complement.
AGGCATCTGAGGTTCGTTCCTGCTACCGGTTTTATTGTGGGTTCTGATTTTTGTTGGTCTTTCGAGTCCTCTTCTACGCCCATTGATTCCTGCGGGATGAGAAATTTGTTCGGTCGGTGGTGAATGTGTGTATTTGATAGATCGTGTTAAAATTGGAATAAAATTGCAATTTTCAATTTGACGTTGAACAGATTGAGAATTCGAGTGGCGGAATTGAAATTTTTAAGTTTCAGTGTCTTGAATTCAATTGGCAGAATTTAACCCTTTGCGATCGGTGCCGCCATAGTGGCGGCATTTCAATTTTGTTCTAGAAATCGGTGTCGCCGTTATGGCGGCATGATCTTTGTTTTGTCAAGTATCATACTTTGGAAAATCGGATGATGGTCTGTTCGTAAATTAACCACTTAGAAACTCATATTGAGTATTATTTACAAAGATTGTTGTACATAAGTGTTTAATAAAAACGAAAAATAATGAAAAATAATTAATGACAAATTAATCGAAACAAGGAATTCTTCGATATCATAAATTAACCACTTAGAAACTCATATTGTACATAAGTGTTTAATAAAAACGAAAAATAATGAAAAATAATTAATGACAAATTAATCGAAAGAAGGAATTCTTCGATGACATGATGCTTATATTCGAAGCAATCAGAAACCAATAGTTATTTATTCTCGAAGTGATAAAAGTTATAATAAAATAATCGTTGCGACGGGGATACAATAAAAAAGTAAGACTCTAACAGAATTTGCATTTCTTAACTGTGTGTCCGGTGATTTAATTTCTCCACTAATTTTTTTTCCTGACTTTTTTTACTCGCACGAGTAAAGCATCGTTTGCAAAGCAACTGTTTATTCGAGTCGTAACTCTCAGAGAGTCGAGCGTTGCTCTCAGACAGTCACTCTCAGACGCAGTGTCCACTCGCGAGAGATACTCTCGAGAGCGACTCGCGATAGTTTTACTCTGAAAAGGACAGCTAGCTTCATGTTTGGCTCGATGTACGTACAGCGACCCAGGCTCGCGTTTCTTATGTTTAGCTCGCGAGCAATATCACGAGTTCCAAGAAGTTAAGGCTTAGAATTTTTCCTAGAATAGTTGCGAGCGTACAGCGATCGGAAATCGGGCAGGACGACTCGTCCTCAGTCGGTGTTTACCTGTCTGTCGGACGAGTGCCTCGACGAACGTCGCTTATACTGCGCGATTGTAGTCTTGTAGGGAATACATCGGATAACGTGTTTTCGATTATACGCGGATTTCCAATTAATTTACGTACTTAGCATATTCGTTCCCGTGAATTAAGTGCCGCTGCATGCAAGAAGCTAGTGCACCGAATTCAAGTACACAACGAACAGCTCAGCTTGGGAGAAAAATGAAACGAGAAGCGTGTCTCTGCGAGCTACACAGCTACAGTTTCACGGTATGTGTATGCGTGAATTAACACAATCGAATGATTGAGTTTATTGAAAATAGAGGAGAGCCTACGTATAGCTAATTAGATTAGTTACTGCAACAATTTCGTTTTATCGTATGCTAAGTTCATTTTTCTAGTAATAAGATGTGTTATAGCTATAAAACAACAAGAAATTAGTTTTTTTTACTATTGTCTCCCCGAGTCATATACATATTCTATCCTTTCCTGGAAAAACACTGTCTCTTAGTAAACAACCAAGTCTTAATACACAACCTACTTCGTTTGTCATTATTCTAACGACAATATACGACAATTGACACGCAGTGCAGATTATCAGACTTCAGTTTTCCGTAAAACCGGGGGATGCTTCCCAACTACGCGGACAGTCGACGTCTCTACCTACGCGTAGTTCGACAGAACACTGTATATAGTAAATTCTCTACAAGAGTCAGTAAGTTTGGATTCTACAGGTGACAGTATAGATGGTCCTACGCCTAGGTCTGCGTCTCATTGCTGCGCCCATGTTATCTCGCTCGCAGTCAGTCAAACGTGTAACGCTACACCAGTCGGTTTCCTTTACGAGATTACACGGCTCGACAAATCATAGAAAAAAAATATAATTTCTTTAATTTTACTTTTTTTCATCAGGAATGTTTTTTTAACATGTTGGTGACATTTTTCTGATGAAAATGACATCAAACACGACATAA
>NW_017100190.1:1721960-1722469 GCF_001263275.1 Habropoda laboriosa | reverse complement strand
TATATACCTGCGGTACCCTCTCCCCAAAGTCATTAGCAAAATCGTCGGTTAGGTCAGGCGGGAATCGACTATTTTTCGCGGGAAACCGATTACTTTTCGCGGGAAATTTCTGTTCTTCTATTATGATGTCGTAACACGGTATAATTATTAATTTTCTTAATTTTATTATTAATTTATTATTTGCAACAATCTATTATAACGCTACATAGAATCATTTATACGTTTCTATAACTTTCTTCAATGCATAACTACGTTTCAATGTCCTCGTTACTTACTGGTGGTTTAATTAATTTGCTAAGGATTAAAAATCAGGTTGACCTGTGGTCGTAGATTAAAAATAACCATAGTACAGCTAAATTTATCGTGTTAAATAATTCTTTTTACACGAATCAAAAATGTATTCAACGTTTGTTTGTTATAATATCGTGAAATGAATTATTTGTGCAGTTCTGTGCATTTTCTGTGCAGTTCAACCTAATTTACTTAAATTTACGTTGCGAGACAGTATA
>NW_017100190.1:1712848-1719856 GCF_001263275.1 Habropoda laboriosa | reverse complement strand
TAAATGTTGTTCAAATTATATCGTGTTTGATCTCATTTTCATCAGAAAAATTAATAAAGTTGATATTTCAATCGCTTGGTTGCCTCGACTCACGATTCATGCTTATCTTTTATTCGCTGTCCTTGTCAACGTTCGGTAAACTACAATGGCGGGCGCGGGGCTCGAAAACGTAGTCCCTGACTCTAGGAGTGTCCGGTTTAACTTCCTTGCGGTCTGACACTTGTGGAGAATATACTGTACATATACATACAGTGACTCGTACTAAATTCGGACACTCTTTAGAACAGTACAACTTTTTTGAAATTGGATCAGACGACTTGAGTTTTTTTGAGAATTTAGGATTAGTATACTAGATGATGTGTATAAAATTTTTTGAAAATATTCCAATTTGTGGGAATCACGAAGAAAATTGTTAAGGTCACTGTTTACAACTTTTTCACCTGAGCTTGTAACGAAAATTTAAAACATACGTTTTGTAGATTTATGTCAATTATACACATGCTGAAAATTTCATCGAAATCGGTAGATATCGAAACAAGCGACAAGTATCGAAAGATGTAGGAATTTTCAGATTTATTACAATTATAGGCCGAACATCGTAGAACAGTGAGATTTTCACAATCTTTAACGATTCGTAGCTCGTAGTAACATTAACCGATTTCGATCAAATTTTCAGCATGCGTATTTTTTAAATTTTCATTACGGGCTCAGATAAAAAAGTTGTCGAATGTGACCTTTACAATTTTCTTCACGATTTCCACAAATTGCAATTTTTTCAAAAAATTTTAGACGCGTCATCTAGTATACTAATCCTTCTAACTTCTCAAAAAAAAACTCAAGTCGTTAAGTCCAATTTTTAAAAAGTTATACTGTTCTAAAGAGTGTCCGAATATTAGTAAGAGTCACCGTATGTTTAGTCTGATATGTAAGATCATACTTTTTCCTTTGGCTTTCATAGTGGATACACAGTTAAGAAATGCAAATTCTGTTAGAGTCTTACTTTTTTATTGTATCCCTGTCGCGACGATTATTTTATTATAACTTTTATCACTTCGAGAATAAATAACTATTGGTTTCTGATTGCTTCGAATATAAGCATTGTGTTATCAAAGAATTCCTTCTTTCGATTAATTTGTCATTAATTATTTTTCATTATTTTTCGTTTTTATTAAACACTTATGTACAACAATCTTTGTAAATAATCCTCAGTATGAGTTTCTAAGTGGTTAATTTACGAACAGACCATCGTCCGAAGAAAACGAGACGGAATATTAAGTTATAAGTATGGTCATACTCTTACCTTGAACCGCCTTTCTCATAACTTTCCCATCATTTCCGGGAAAAATGACAATTACATTTTTCGTTCCTTAGGATGCGTAGAATCATGCTGTAAAAAAATTTTTCGTTCCGGCCGTATGCCAAAATTGACCTTTTTTCAACATCCTCCTTTCATTGGCTAATTTTAGAATTTTTAAAATTGGAATATTTAAATTTGAGTATTGTGTAGGAACCTAGGGAAAAATATCGAGGGACCCAAACGGCTTAGCAAGCCGAGGCTTTGCGCATTACTCCCTCTCTATTCTCCCTTCAAGGTTTCTTATTTGGGTATGGAGGCGCCGATACTACAGTATCTTGAATTTAATTAGCTGAATTTAAATCTCGAATAATTCAAATTTCATTGGTTGAATTTAAATTTTGAAATTACAATATTTAAATTCATTGTTCCAATTCAAATTCTACATACTCAAATGCAAGTTGAAATTAAACAATTTCATACTATATATCTAACAAAGAATCGACCCATTTCATTCGCCATTTGTACGATTTTACCTTTTCACCGTGCATGGGGGTGCTGCCCGCGAGACCGCTCGTTGGCAAGGGGCTGTCCCTTTCCGAGTCCATGTCCTTGTGTCCGTTCAAGCCGCTAAAACTTCCGATAGAAACGCTCTCGCTTTCTGGCGATTTGTATCCGGAATGTTGCGAATGCTGTGACTTGTGCGCCAATTCAGGTGGTGCTGACTGCGGCGCCGACGGTATCGACGAAGGTGCCCAAGTCTTCGCCTCGCTATGCGGACGCGTCAGGGGTTCTTTGAAATAAACGCAAACACGATAAGCTTGAAAATTTCACCCTTTAATTTTTCACGATCAATCACACAGCCGCAAAACGGTTCTCCTTTTCACAACAGGCCACGTCTATCAAAAAACTCGGGCGTGTTTCAATCCTTTTGCAATATTTCTCTCCTTCAAAGTACCTATTTAGTTCTATTAAATTCCTGCTACATATTGAAAACTACCAGCAACATTTCTTCTGCAAAGATTATCCTTTATGTTTTTATTTATTAGCTGTAGAAGTAATTGGACGAATTGATTGAAAGTTAAGAAGAAATTGGAAGAGAAGTAGAGACAGATTCGTAAGAATTTGAGTGTGTTAAATGAAGAAAAAACTGGAAACATATCAGCTACCTTCTCTGACGTTTTGCGTGACAGTGAATGTTTTCCCGGTGTCCAACGGCACCGTCCAATTGACCGGCTCTGGTGAGCGCATGATCATCTGCTCCGGAGATTTTACCCTTGTCGGTTCCGGCGGGCTTTTCACCACCGGCTCGTCGTCGATCCACGGGCTTGCGGCGGTTGCTGAAACTGGTGGTTGCGACGGCGGTGTCGACGCGACGCTCGACTCCCCTCCGGTCACGTCCCCGTTTATTTGCGGCTCTGCTGTCACTGGAACGTTTCATCGACGCTTTTTTACCGACGAGATATACGTCGCTCTGTCTCAACGCCCGTACTCGGGCAGTATTGCACTCGATGCCTCGAGTTCTCGTGAATTTCTCGTTTCTTGTCTCCTTTCACTTCAATTTTTCCAAACATCCTACTGAAAAATTAACCCTTTGACTACTACGGTGATGGAAATGTCTCTGAGCCCTTGCAGGTCGATCGATCGCGGAATTCTATCGTTTTACGCAATTTTTCTGCGAGTTCGTGATATTAGCACCACGTTGGTATAAAGTAATCGTTACTTAATTTATAGAGTGTCGTGTAAAGGGTGGTAAAATCGGGTAACTGGTGATTCTACATGAAAAACTGAATCGAAAACGTAGAATAAATTTTTTTCGTACGCGGCTTAGTTGTCGAGAAAATTGAATTTACATTTACGTGGGTAAACAGCGTGCGCGTCAACGCAAATGCGCATGCTCACCCCGCGAAGTTTCAAATTCAATTTCCTCCGAAACTAAACCTCTTACGAAAAAATGTTATTCTATATTTTCGATTCATTTTTTCATGCAGAATTTATACCTCCTCGTACCACCTCCAGTTACACTCTACATATTTTCATATATTTGATTTATTTCCCACGAGAAAAACCGCTACAGGGGCACACATTACCTAAAACTTTAATTTTAGTAATATCATCCGGTAGCCAAAGGGTTAGATATCACCCAAATTTCCTTTCTTTACCATAGCCGAAAAGAAAACGTTGATCGAGTCATCGAGTGCAGACAATGGAAAATCGGCGTTGCTTCGCGGTAGCATCGGAGAGAGGTCTACACAGGTGGCACAGAGCATCCCAGAAAAACAGTACACTAGCGTATACTCAATATGCAGGAAGTAACACACGTATATATATATATATCTACATATATATACAAATACATAGATAGATAGAACAGTCAGTGTATATATGATATGTATAGAGAAAGAGAGAGAAAGAGAGAGAGAGAGAGAGAGAGAGAGAGACGTAAGTGAAGGTACAGAGAAACGGTAGATATATAACACTATAGTTTCGGTTTGTGTGACGATAATACATTGGTGGTGGTAGTGGTAGTGGTGTAAATGTGCGGATGTGTTGCGCGACCAGCCCACGCAACAGGTAGACAAAAGGGCTCTAACATACACAGGCCATTGTTCTCTCTCTACCGCAGAAAACATTTACTCGATTGCACGTAGACCGGCCGTTGGTTGTACATCGCGGATAATCGTTCCCCACTTTTCTCTGCTTCCCTCTCGTGTAGACGACGACGATCGACGAGCAAAAGCCCTGCGAGCCAGACACGTTCAAAGAAAACACACAGAGCGCAGCAGAACGAAGAAAATTATATATATATATGTATATACTCGCGTTGTTTCTCGTTATGCACACGCACGTACACACAGCACAGACACAGTTATGGAAAAAAGCCAAGTAGTAGTAGTACGTACAAGTATCAGATTACAGGTTCCATGTGTATAATATGTGAGTGTACATATGTGAAAAGAAACGAACACTTACGCTCGTTGGGAAAAAACCAGCTGAAACTCGTTTCTCTGCTTCAAGTTTATTAAACGCGAGACTATCGCGTAAGTGTACGGATGTATTTATTATAGTACGTGTGGAAAGCTGATCGTACAAGAGGCAGGACAGACAGACAGACACAGTCGACAGCCTCGTTAGCTACGCACAAAGAGGCATATTCAGGCGAGATAAACACACGGCGGTGTGGAAGAACACACTGTGGATGCGAAAGCTTTCCTCGAATCCCACGGGATTTATGGTACACAGACACAGAGTGATACACGGTGAGTAATGTATAAATACGTAGTACCGGAAAGGAAAGATGCTTCTAAAATGGGTGTGACGCGCGACGGCGGCCGTTCCAAGCGAAGACCAACGGAGAACGTATATACGTAATCTACGTGTACGATATGAAAGCGTGACGAGAAAGGTGTGTGGTATTATATACTACATAGAGAGGTGCTCCATTTTCTGGACGCGCGTTTCCAGCAAAGAAGAAGAGAGAGAGAGAGAAGCCCATGGTTGCGCGGGATAGTTCTCGGGAGCCTGGGGCCATTCCACGACGTGGCTTCGGTACTTTCTGAAAGCCGCGAAGGAACACAGAAAGACGGAAACAGAATAGTGAAGAGACAGAGTAGAGACGGTGAAAAACATAGAAAAGACAGAGTAAAGTGGAGTAGTCGGTAGGGATTCGAGTGGCGAAACAGCGACGTAGAACAGAAATCGTCGCGAGTTATAGAGAGAAAGACAGAGAAAGACAGAGAAAAGATTTGTCACAACAGCAACAACAACACACGGAAAGCGGTTTTGTATGTAGGTTGTTTCTGAGCTATATGTAAGAGATTTCAACTGGTTAACGGGAGTTGGTTAGAGAAACGAAATAGTCTCGATAAATATACAGTTACTCTGCAAAATATTTCGAAACCTAACCTGCAAGATGCCAGGAGAAAATATTAATATTTAAAATAACACGTATAACGTGAACATTATACAGGGAACGTTAAAAATATTAAACCCACGAAAGCATCGACTCGATCCTTTTACAATTAACCGAAGAAACAACGTTGGAATATTTTTCGGTACAACTCCAGGTCGACGAACTGATCGTTGTTGGGTTGTTCGATTTCTTATTCGCAGGTTAACAATTGCATATACGTTTGCATGTACAGTAGCGTAACTAAAAAAGATTTTTCGTCTATCGACGAAAAAAATATTTCCACGTATCGTTAACGTAAATCAACAAGTAGCATCAAACTTTCTCTGCATATTCTACATTTATCAAGACAGTTCCCTTTCTTTCAACGAATCCCCTTTAACACGTTCGCTTTTACCCGGAAATCACAAGTGGGCATACCACTGTTTCGCAAACTCAGCCAGGCATGAACACACATGCGCACGCTGTCTCAACGTTCAACGTGGTAAATCAGCGCACCGTCGACGCACTGTCGACGCTGGCACACAGGTAGTCACATTCTCTGTCGACAATGCTTCGACGGTGGCAGCGAACGTGTAAATGAAAATTAACGTTGAATTAACAAAAAAAAAAAAATAACTCAGAAACACGTCCTGTACAGTGGTGTGTGTCACGAGCGGACAAAGAAAGAGTAGTAGTAGTAGTAGTAACGAAGAAGAAGAAGAAGAAGACAAGGCCTTGTTTTACATTTTGTTTGTTATCTGGCAGAGAGAGCATGCTACTTACTAGGTCGGACGGCGGTAGCGGCTTGGTTTGACGCGTATCGACTATCGGAGGATGATTTGGAGGGACCGGCGGCCGCAGCCGCAGCTGGCTGGTCGCGGGCCGTTTTTGCCTGAGCCTCGTTCGTAACTTGTTGGGGCCGGGTTATATCTTTAACGCGGTCCGGCCTGGCCGCAGCGGCAGCGCTCGACGCAGGTGGGTGGTGGTGATGGACACTCGTATGAATCGAATGCTTTACCGGGGGTTTTACGCTTGTACTTGTCGTGTTGGTAGTGGTTGTGGCGGTGGTGGTGGTGGTAGTAGTGGTTATAGTTGTAGTGGTACTTGTGGTAGTGGTCGAGGGTTTGGCGTGATGAAGAGGGCGATGGGGGGGAGCGGTGGTTGCGAGGAAGGCTAGAACATACCGTAGACAAAGTACAATGATGAATAAAGCCCACGGTCTTTTTCTTTCGTTCTAATTTTTATATTTTTCTTTTGGTATTCTTAAAGAGGGAGAGACTTGCGCGAACGATAATTCTCTATTAGCTAGAGAGAGAAAGAGAGAGAGAGAGAGAGAGAGAGAGAGAGAGGGAGCGGTTTGCTTAAAATGTGGTTACGGTACGACGGAGATAAAAGATTGTTAGATACCCGCGGAGAGATGTTATATTACTACGAAGGGAAGTTTGAATAGAGTTTGTTTGATATCGTGCCTTTTGAACGTTTCAGAGAGATGAATAAGCGCAACAGTTTTATAGAATTTTTGTCCTTTCTTTCTTTTTTCTCGTGTTTTCGTTCCTTGTCGGAGATGAAAAGCTTTTTAAACCGGATTCGTTCGTGCAATTATCACACATTTTAAGCAGGACCGCGTCGCTTCATTGAGGTTCATTCTTATTGGAGAGGTTATTGAGGGCTGAAGGGTGTCCCGGTGTTATCGAGCCCGCTCAGAATTACGTCCACACTCGAATATCGAGGTTTCCTTGCAATTGCGTTTCCAGTAGTCGCGGCGAACAATTGTGTCGCGTCACAATAGACGAGAGAGCGAGAGAGAGAGAGAGAGAGAAAC
>NW_017100190.1:1710801-1712789 GCF_001263275.1 Habropoda laboriosa | reverse complement strand
GGAATTTCATTGCGGTATGTACATACGTATATGTACGTAGACACGTGTATACACTCTGTCTCGACGTGATTGTTCCCCGAAAATTGTTTCGAGCACATGCTGGAAATTCACCGCGAATTTAACCGCGTGCAATCCTGAAGAATATTCGAGCATAGATGAATCTTGAACAGTCGCTATTTTTTATAGAAGTGGCCGGGCGGGGCGTGGGGGAATTAGAAACAAAGGGCGGAAAAATCGTTCGCGAAAAGATCGGAGAGAACAAGCTTAATCGAGAACACGATAAATTTCAAACAAAATACCAGATACAACGCTAACATTTCCCGTTATTTAAACCAATCTGTCAACTTTAAATACACCTGAAACGGTATATAATATATACAATACGTATCTCAATATAGATTTTTCTCTTTTTGTTTCAATCGAGGGGCTTCCTTGGATATTCAAGAAAATATTCGATACACGTGGTTGCAACCCTTTAACAGTTTAACGGCGAAAGGGTTTTCATAACGCTAAACCGGGACATTGTTTCAAGCGGTGACAAAAAGAGCGACTAAAAGATGCTTTTACAATATTATCACATCGTATCACTATACTCCGAAGCAATTAATTCTATCCTAAATATATGATCGTCGAAAAAAATACTAAACTGTTCAAGGGTTTAAATAAATAAAGGGTTTAAAAAAGAAAGAGAGAGAAAAGGGTGGCGGAAGGGAGAAAGACAGAGAGAGAGAGAGAGAGAGAGAGAGAGAGAAAGAGAGAAAGAAAGAAAAAAAAGAAAGAGAGAAATAATTACGGGGTTGGGGGGGGGTTGTTGGTAATTGTGACCATGGGTAGAGAACCGGTGCAGGAATGAGAAGGGGTGGTTTTCTTATTAGAGAACATAATCTGAAAATACGTGAGAGGTTGGGCTATAGCGGGCAGCAGGTACGTGGTACAGAGAACGTACATTTCCGATGGACCTGCGGGGACCTCCTGTAGAATGGAGTAGGCCCTGGGCCAGAGGGTGGTGGCGGTAATGGCGGCACGCTGGTCGACGAACCCGTCGAGGAAACCGTCGACGGTTCCCGTATGCTCCAACGCACGCGGCCAGGGCCCGTGACTGAAACACCCGCTACCACTCCTGATCAATCTGAACCACGATCGTTTTCTATCGACTTACGATCGTCGATTTGCATGTATGTATTTCGCGATCGAGTAACTTAATTTCACACTGATTAAATGAGACTGAATGAGAGATTGACAAATAGAGAAATAGGGGGGGGAGAGATAGATAGACAGAGATAGAAAGACAGAAAGAGAGAGAGAGAGAGAGAGAGAGAGAGAGAGAGAGAGAGAGAAGGTTGTAATCAAGGATAAGTGATATGAGAATGAACGAATACAGGAGGAATAATAATTGGCTTTTTTGTCGTCGAGGATTGTCATCTAACTCGAAAATGCAGTAACCAGTGAGATGCTTCAACCATTTGAACATACACCGAATGAAAACAGATCGATATTTATTAAACACTCCTTTCGTTCTTTTTTTCCGTATTTTGCTTTCGTCTTTTTCATCTTCACTTCTTTTTTTTCTCTGATTTTTCTTCTTCCTGGTATATCTATTTTTGTGGGGCGGCTGGGGGGGCGGGTGGATGATATCATTCGTGTGAATCGAGATGAATCGAATAAAAGACGATGAAGGTGGTGACGTACGGTAGTTTTTTGGACGATGCGATCTACGAACTGATTATACGAATGCTTGTTGCTCACCGCCTCGGCTAGATGATTAGATGAAGTCGATTATGACGATGACTACATTGGCTGACTACACACACGACATCGATGTGACGATGATGAGGACGATGGTAGATCGAAGAGATGATGGTGATGGTAACGAGTGAACGAGAGTCGTCGCGTAGGATGAAAATTCATGGTGCTAGGGGTGCAGATATATGAAACAATTAATCATTGAACGATACTTTTCTTTGGTTTTTTTTTTTTTGTTTTTTCTC
>NW_017100190.1:1709902-1710763 GCF_001263275.1 Habropoda laboriosa | reverse complement strand
ATGCTTTTGGATCGAGAACGGGTGGTCTAGAGAGATGTGTTCATTTTTATCTAAAGATGTTCGAGGTTTTTCCTTTTTTCTTACACATATACTCCGTTACAACATTACACTACGATATTAATTATGGTTGGCGTTCGTAAAACAAACAACACAAAAGAAATAATAAGAAGAAGATGAAACACCTTCGTCAGGTGTTTAATAAATATATATATATATATGTCATTCGATCGATACATAATTACGTTCGACATCGAACGATTTCTAATAAACAGGGGGATTAAAAAAGACTTGCGTTCTGTTAGGCTACTCTCGCGATTTTACGGAGGGCGTTCGGGAACAAAATAGGGGGGAAAAAAGTCGGGTTTGGGGTGTGGGGGTGGGGGGACAACATGTCGCAAAAGTTTCTGCACGGACACTCAATATATAGGGCTACTTGGTTACTATATAGATGTGGACTTCAAAGGCAGAGACAGAGAGATAGAAACGATTAAACAGGAGTGTTCATGCATCTGCCTAAAACATTAACGACCACTCGGCAGTTAACGTGTCTTGACACACACCGCTCAAAGAATCGAAAGAATCCAATGGAAAGTAGAATCGAACACGTTGATCTAATTAATAATCGATCTTTGGTAGATGACAAAGAATAAAGAGAAAAGATTTTTCTTCTTCTAATGCGTACATCTTAAAAGCGGTGAATGTCTGTTGCAACACGATTCGAACAGGGTAGATACGGTTAGGTATGACGTAACGGTATATGGCTTTTGGGACCCACAAGAGCAAACAGCAGTCCAAAATCGCATAAATTATAAATAATAATATAAAGACTTCTATCCAATCAAATTCAATGATAAATATATA
>NW_017100190.1:1701062-1709796 GCF_001263275.1 Habropoda laboriosa | reverse complement strand
TGTCCTTCGGCTCTTTCTCTTTTTCCTAAACAAAAAGGTCACCGGAATAATCGATAATCCTCGATCTCTCCACTTTGTGACGAATCGAGCGAAAAATCAACCTTCGCGTCTACCGCTTTTTTTTTTTTTCTCTTTCGAGCTTACATGTCATTGAATCTTAAAGACCGACTAAATTTCATCGTATAAAAATTGTGTAGTTGGGTGTTAACCTTTCCGACCCGACATCGGTACCGCGTACCGACTCTGAGAATGTGTCACCGCTTTCTTAATTATTCAGTACAATACCGAATACGGTATATTAAAATCACAATATTGTCAAAGACTCAAATACTTAATAAACAATTCGATATGTTTAGGGCTCAATTTAGGGTTAAATTTCACGTCGGCCGTAGGAAGCGAACTGCTGCAAACGCCGTCGGGTCGGAAGGGTTAATATGGGTTTCTTCGTGGGAGAAAGTGAGATTTATACGCAGACGGATAGAGAAGTTATAAGGGCACGAGAATTGCATTGAAAAACAAAAGGAAGGATAGTGATCGAAGGAACAAGTCGAGTTAGTGAAGTAAGACAGAAAGGAACGGGCGAATCGTACAGTTGTTGGCTGTAAAACCGAAACGAAGAATAACACGCGTGTAGATTTCTTCGACGAAATACCTTAGCATCTTTAGTGACGGACGGTGCACGCGGTGGTTGACGCTTAGGCGATCGACGCTCAGTCACGGTAGGACCAAGACTCTGTGAACGACCGGTTCTTGGACTGTTCTTAGGGCTGGACTTTGTCTTAGGCTGTATCTCTTCGCGATGTTCCTTCGTGTCCTCTCGACGTCGTGGTATCGCAGGCTCCAGCTTCTCTCTCGTGGGAGAGGGAAGCAGTGCACCGTCGCCTAATTACACAATACACGCATTACTTTACTCATTTAACACGCCAGTTATTCTCCTCTGTAACAATTCTTTTTCTGCGTTTACTCACCCACGCCAGTAGTACGATCCAGATGGTGGCGGATCAAGAAATCCTTTCTTGCGTGAGACATGGCTCTTTCGGTGTCCTGTAGGACAATTTAGAATTGTTACACAGCAAAATCATCCGTGACTGTTATTCTTTTCAATTAACGGATCTTGAGACGTTTTCAAATTTACAACGACGCTCCGATATTTTTTCGCTTGGGTGAGTTAGGTTGGTGTTTCGTCGCATTTCAAGGAGAATATTCTACTTTAGTATTGTTTCAACTACTATCAGATGCAGTTTCTTTTCAATTTTATCGATTCTTTCGACGTGGTATTAAAGTGAAAAGTTTCGTCCTTCCTGTCGTTGAATTATGGTACGAAGGTTAGTCAAAAAGTTCGCGGAATTCTTCAGATCTCCGTGGAGATGACAGAGAGGAAATTTTGCATCGAGTTGTTACCGGAGATGAAACTTGGATTCGTCGTCACGAGGCTGAATCGAAGCAAGAGTCAATGCAGCGGTGTACATCTTTAAATTCCGCGAATTTTTTATCTCTCCTCGTAAAAGAAAGATTCCCAGTGACACTGAAAAACAGTCCTGTGCTGGAAGTGTTAATCCTTTGCAATCGAGTGGCGACGTTAAATAACCGTCGCTTGGTAAATAATTGATCAAGTTAGAGACCAGATCTATGGGCCCTCTATAAATTTGATTGCCATAGTGAAATGGAGAGTACGTTGAATATTTAAGTAAAATAGTACGGTTTGTTTTTACGTTAATTTTAGAAAAATAACCTCCGAGTGCAAAGGGTTAATTGAGCCATTCGGAAGCTAAAATGGTCAACTCCAGTTTTCGATATTCTTCCGATTTTACTATCGAAGCACACGTTCGGCGCTTAATTTCTCCGAAATAAAGGAAATTTAACGTCACTTAGTCAGTTTCGGCTTTCGAGTGGCTCAATTAGGATTTCGAACGGCGAACGTACCGCTTTCGAATCGTCCTGCAATATTCCATGAACAGGTCTAGCCTGAACGGAAGATGGCCGGCCTGCAGCAGGCATGGTCGTCGTAGTGGTAACCGGAGCGACCTTCCTCGTGTTCTCCTTCTCTTTTTCTTCCTTCGTCACTGACCTAAATACGCAATCACTCGTCACAGGCTTTTTCCGAACTGGCAGTTTTCTGCGCGAGGCACAATCGCACGGAAGAAATAAAAGGCAGCTACGACACAAAACCCGTGTGAAGATTTCGAACAATTCGTCCCTGTACAACTACGCTTGACTCTTTTACATTCTCTTTTTTTTTCTTTGATTCTCTAGCTTTTAGCATGGCCCGAGTAGTAAGTAGAGTGTGTGTATGAATGAAAGTGTCTGATAGAGTTCTTTTGCCGAATTATATCCTCCCTTACAATTCCAAGTGAGATCTGTATCTAAGTAGAATCTAACCGTATCTAGTCAGACGCTCGTAAACGCTCGCTCTATATGTATATACACCTATACTACTTAATCCGATACGACCGTACGAATATTGGAAATCGAAGAAAATTGCAAATCCTTTCTTCTTTCGTAAAGAAGAAATATCTAGTTAAGTGCTGTGAAATAATAATAGTCAGACGTTTCTTTCTTTTTTTTTCTAAATAGTAGTCAAAGGCCTCCTCCTCAGCTCTTACACTTATACGTATATTACTTTCGTATTGTTCTTCGTTCGTACAGCCAATGGTCGTCGTGTTTCTTTTCATTTGAAGTTACCATCGATCCTCCTCTACCTCTATCTCTACTCGGCCGCGTCACGAAACGAGCACCGTATACACAGGCTCGACTTCGATCGTCAAGTGACACAGAAAGATTGATGTTTCACAGAGAGAGAGACAGAGAGAGAGACAGAGAGAGAGAGAGAAAGAGAGAGTGGAGTAGTGTACTGGCCTGGCAAGGGACAGCGCGTTGAGAGCGTGGTTACTGGAGACTCGTTTCCACAGCGAAGCCTCGTCCTCGGCTGCCAGACCGCAACCCCAGTCGCGATGCTAATGTAAATCAGACAGAATCATTTTCTGTTGCCTTCGTCTTTTGGAAACAAAAACACACACCTTTCGGCGCTAAGCTAACGTTCTCGTGGCGGTACTAACAGCGCACACGCTCACACTAGTGGGAAAGAAAAATACACACAGAGAAACATGCTTTTTGGAAGAGACACGAATCACACGCCTGTACAGATTCGTTTTATCAATCGTTTGATTTATGTCTGCGGGGGTCGAGGAAAGAACAGGTGCATGCAACGTGTCGTTACGATGAATTGTTACGTATCGTTGAGATTCGAGGATGATCATGATCGATCTATGTATATGTGTGTGTGAAAAGCATGCAAAATTGGAACGAATTTTGGAATGATCGAATTAGGTTGCTCGACATCGGTTATTACGATATTTCGTATGGAAACTTGGAATATTTACAAAGGCACATATGTACACTAACTATGGATGAAGTCTGTGGAGAGAAGACACTCGAGAGAGAGAGAGAGAGAGAGAGAGTGTTGCCGAGAGAAAAGTGTAGGAAATACCGTTTCCAATCTACACTCGAAGAACGATATATGTATATATGTATACTTGTTCGTGTAATGGTAGAGTGGAAGGAAGAATGAAATGATCGTACATCTTTGTTCCCTTAGAATTACCTTGTACTCGTCAGCGAGTCGCCTAAGCTCGATCACTTCTGAAGTGGGAAACGGTTTCTCCTTCGGTTTGCTCAGCCCTTTATCATCCATTATCCTTACGGTCCTACCTGACTTTTTACCCCTGCAAAGAATCAATCGTGGTTGTAGGGTGGAAAGTGTTCAATCCCTTCGACGATCTGTGTTTTTTTTTTTTTTCACACGCGTGTAAAGAGTACAAAAAAGGTGAGAGAAACGTCACACCGGCTTTCTTTCTTTCTTTTTCTTTTTTCTCGTCCCTCCCCTAGAAAAACGTCGTAGGTGCTTTCTCGTTCTTCCCTTTTCCTTTCGTCACGCGTATACATCCTCTCTGATTTCTGCATATTCACACGCACGCTGTATATACACACATGCGTACACACACACGCTTGTACATTGGGCTTAGCTAGGTCGAATTATAATGTCGTCTTGAATCTCTGACCTGAAAGTTACTTTCAAGTCCGACATGTCCTCTTCGCGCTCGTCGCCCTCCGGCACAACTCCGTCGATGGTGTCCGTTCCAGTTCCTCCGACCAGGGGTTCCAGCTCCGATGCCTGCATCCCTGTTAATCGCCAAAAAAAGAGAAGAATCTTTTAATAAACGAAATGCAATTCCTTCGTTACTTTTCAGAATTGGCCAATTTTCACGAGTTCGAAAGGATCGAAAATGATCTCTCTGTGGGAGAGAGGAGATCGTGATGGACAGAGGGAAAGAACTGTTAATCGCCAAAAAGAAGAGGAGAATCTTTTAATAAACGAAATGCAATTCCTTCGTTACTTTTGAGAATTGGCCAATTTTCACGAGTTCCAAAGGATCGAAAATGATCTCTCTGTAGGAGAGAGGAGATCGTGACGGACAGAGGGAAAGAACTGTTAATCGCCAAAAAAGAAATGCAATTCCTTCGTAACTTTTGAGAATTAGCCAATTTTCACGAGTTCCAAAGGATCGAAAATGATCTCTCTGTAGGAGAGAGGAGATCGTGATGGACAGAGGGAAAGAACTGTTAATCACCAAAAAAGAAATGCAATTCCTTAGTAACTTTTGAGAATTAGCCAATTTTCACGAGTTCCAAAGGATCGAATATGATAGGAGATCATGATGGACAGAAGAAAAGAACTGTTAATCGCCAAAAAAGAAATGCAATTCCTTAGTAACTTTTGAGAATTGGCTAATTTTCACGAGTTCGAACGAATCGAAAACTATACTAGATATCGTAATGGACAGAGGTGAAAGTAATTTGTCAAAGTGTTCGTTGATTTACCGTCGCGCTTGTGATCGACATCCCCGGGTCGTTTCTTGTGAACTGGAGCGGGTCCTGTGGGAGCGATACCCTGCTTAAGAGCTCCCATGCTGAGAGATTTTCTAGGTGGTCCTGTCGTACCTGCTGGAAGTCCTGCAGCCGTCACTCCAGGCGCCACGGTCTCCCCATTGGTCAGCTGGGGTCGTTTAGGCCAGGCGAATTGAAGCCGATACTCGGTGCTGATCCGCGAGATCGCTTTGCTCAGTTGACTAGGTGGCAGGCCTGACTGCGCTGTAACTTCCTGTAAACATCAAATTTTTCTTCTTCTTACCCATTTTCTAAAAGAAACATCTTAAAATATGTAGTAACGTAAAAGCGTTCGCCTATTCATCGATCAGAACCTTTCTCCATGGTCTAGAGTCAGAGTGTTGTAAACAGAATCGAAGTGTCGGAGATAGAGTGTTAGTTGCAGATAGAATTGAAGTGCTCTGAGAGTCATCAGTGTTCGAAATGGACTGCTATCGATAGAATCGAAGAGTTAGAGATGGAGCGTTGAAAATCGGTAAGAGCAGAAATATTGTAGATAGAGTTAGAGTGATGGAAATGGAGTATTGAAGACAGACTTAAAATTACAAGTCTCGTTTCATAGTTCTTAGAGTGACATAACAGTTACCTCAGCGTTGTGTCGTACACCATCAAGCTAAATGTACCACGCGAAAAACACTTAACAATAAAGGTCGTACAAGAGAGAAACGGCTTCTTACTTCATAATTGAGCCACTCCTCGTGAGAATTCATTTAACCAACGTCACTATGGATACGTGCGTAAGAAAAGTGTACTGGTGCGCGAGAAGTGGTCGGGGACAGTGTGCATCCGTAGAAACGGGTCAAGCAACTAGTACGTGGAACTCGATGACGAGCACTTGTTGACAGAGAACTTGAGAAAATTCATCTGGTACACGTTGGACGAAACTTGCGACAATTTTTTACTCTCTTCTCTTGATTAAACAAACGTTCGATTCCTCCGAGAGAGGAAATAGCATCTGAGACAGTTGGAAGGTTATCTTCATGAAACGTACCCGAACCTTGTCAGCTACAACGTTCGAATCGACGGCGTCGATGCCACCACCATCGGCTGCCGTGATGAATTCGTGCGTCTTGTACGCAAGTTCCGGGCATTTCTTTCGCCTGGGCAACGGCGGCTCCAGAGTCGGCCCTGAAATGAACATCGAAACACATTAAACCTCGTCGTTCCCCTCGATATTCCCTTCGTGGGATCGCACAACTCTCACACACACACTCTTCACATTAAACCTCGTCGTTCCCCTCGATATTCCCTTCGTGGGATCGCACAACTCTCACACACACTCTCGACCGTCTTTTTCTCATCTTCTTCTCCACGGAGACACCGGAAACTTCTCCAGAAACATCACGAATCATCGATTCGACTTCACGAGTATTTTCGTCGTATATATAGATTTCCCTCCTGTCTCCGTCTATCTCAACATTAATTTCTCACGGTTCGAGGAAGTTTCGAGTGGTCGTAACGCTCGAGGCTTCGTTCGTCGCCGGAAATCGATTTCTGATAACGGAGGCAATTAAGTCGACGGTCGAGAGTGTGCGCGGCGGTGTGCACACTCCGGGGAAACGAACTTACGAACGTAGGAGGCGACTTAGGTTTCTCGAGAAGCTTACACAGACACACAAACAGAGAGAGAGAGCAAGCGGATGCTGGATGTGCTACATCGTACGTACCGTTTCACGTGACAGAAGAAGAAGAAAAAGAAGAAAGAGAGAGAATCGAAGCTTTGATATTTCCCTATAAGAAAGAGAAGCAGAAGAGTGGAGAGACAAGTAGAAGTTGAGGAGAGATCTCTTATAACATCCACGCACATCGAACCCCAGCAGCCAGGCGTCTTCTTGCTCCTTACCAAAATACAGTCGTAATTAGCGTTCTCTTTTTTCCACCTTAGAGGTCTTGTACCTGCAAGAGAACCACACTCTTCTCTCTCTTTCTCTCTCTCTCTCTCTGCTCACGGCTCGAACGCAGCTGAAAGACGATTACAAGCGACAAAAGCGGGGCGGAAAAGCGTGTCTCGAGTGGCTCGTAGTTTTCGCAGAACGTAGGCTTTTGTGAGCGGTGAAAAATAATGGACAGAAGCGGGGAAATGGCGAGGAAAGTAAGTAATCCACGATGTAAGTCAACACACTCTACGGATCCCCGCGAATTGGAGACGTCACCTCCGTGGAGAAAAATATCGTTTCCGCGTGGTGTATTTAGGGCTAGGGTTACGTACGCGTTCTTTCTCTATACCGATTTACAGGAACGAGAAAAATCGAGGCTAACGTCTCTGTGCCTCGATGAGCCTGGCGAAAGAATTAAGGTCAGAGGAAATCGGATTCCACGGAGGCGTGTGTCGAGTGTTAAGGGGGTTGAAAGTCGCGACGCTCGGGGTCGAGACGATCGTCCTCGCGGGGATCGTTTCAGAGTGGGATCGTACACAGAGATGGATTATACACGTATGTATGTATAGACGAGTTGGAGAAGTTTCGAATTGTCTCGGTTTCGGTTAGGAGAAGAGAAGAGATGCAGAGAGCGAGTGTTGGAAAGGTTGAGACAGCTCGATTCTTCGGTGAATGGTATATCCGTGATAGTTCCGTTATTTCCGCCCGTGTAGACGTGGTGGAGACCGGTCGAGACGGTTCTACTTTTAGAATTCTAGCTGCACGAGGCTCGAGAGGCAACAACAATGTGCACATGAGGGATCGATGCGGCGCCTGGCGTCGGTGCACGCGCGTCTCCTACGTCTAGTCGCATGGTATGTGTGTATAATGCAGCGTGGTTGTGTCTGTATGTATATCTATGAGTATGCGGGCGTGTGTATGTAACAGTGCGTGGAATATTAACTCGGTTGTATAAAGTGTCGTTGAAATCTTAAGAAGGCAACATCGTGCTGTGCGTGTTGCTCTTGGTGATCGTTAACACGTTGAGCAATGTATCACCGCATGGATTGTTCCCTGTTATTCGTTCTTTTTCTGCGAACATAAATCAAACAGCTCAGACTGGTGTACAGAATTGTGTGTATGCGAAAAATGATGTACGATTCGATTCTGGGAAACGCTGGGTTCGCCGTTAATTGTCTTTTCTAGCTGCGGTGACGCGAGACTGTTTTCATTCGTTATTTAAATGGTTTCGAAGGGTGAGTAAAATGGAAAAAATAGCAAAATATGAAAGAAAGTTTCTCAAATTGAATTGGAAATTCTGGTGCCCAAGTTTCTCACATTTGATTGGAAATTCTGGTGCCCAAGTTTCTCACATTTGATTGGAAATTTTGGAGCCCAAGTTTCTCACATTTGATTGGAAATTTTGGAGCCCAAGGTCATTTTAAGGTCACACTATTAGGCGTGTTCAAATGCACGTCAATATAACATTCGTATAAAAACACAGGTGACTTTAAAGAAAATAGAAAAAAAATTCTCTTCCATCTTATTCACCCTTTGAAACCATTTAAATTACACAAAAAAATTTTCTCGTACGACTATAACTGGAGGAGACAATCAAACGACCTGTTTTACGTGTTCCACCCTGTACATTAAATTTTCGCTACCCAACGTGTTAGTGGAGTTGGATTTACTTTAACCCCTTGCATCGAAAAGAGATAGGTGTGATTTACGCAAA
This sequence comes from Habropoda laboriosa, assembly GCF_001263275.1. Lineage (NCBI taxonomy): Eukaryota > Metazoa > Arthropoda > Insecta > Hymenoptera > Apidae > Habropoda > Habropoda laboriosa. Next base: position 1,701,261 of record NW_017100190.1, on the reverse strand, counting down.
GACGTTCCCTCGAGAAGAGATCTTTTCGAACGATAAAGAGCAAGAGGTTAAAGAACCGGAAGGAAGCTTACAGGCAAGAGTAATGCGCGATTTTGGTGAAGGAACCGAACTCCATATTGAATATCTCTGGGCAGAAATGGTTCATTTCGTAGGATAGAGGTTGAGTTTCCTGTGAATGGGGTTGCGGGGGGGGGGGGGT
>NW_017100190.1:1687942-1700861 GCF_001263275.1 Habropoda laboriosa | reverse complement strand
TTGGGTCCGTTTTAACAAATCGCGAAGGATAACGATTTTTACGGCGCGTCTCGATCAATGGTAATCGCATCGGATGGATACCGGCTTTGTGCTCCAGTTGCGTAGCTGAATGGGAACCGAGCCGTTCTATGTTCACCCGTCCGTGAGGGAATGGTTCGTTTTACGCCACCGAATTATTAGATCGTGCACCGGGAGCTGCATCGAATAGAATCCTACGTACGAAATTAACGGAGGTACGCTTCGATAGATCACGTGCGTTCTCATACGTGAACCACCGGTCGGAAAGTATCGAATCGGGCTATAGATTTCAAGGTCGTTCGGTGATTCTTGGAAAAGTGATTTCTTACGGAAAGGATTCGAAATTTTTCTACCGGTGTTACACGCGTGAAGGAATCATGCACTCGTTATCATTCCATGTCATAATACTCCGTTCTTTTACAATTGATCTAACGAGATCTATATACAGAGTGTATACCGTAAAAAACTTGAAACAGGCACAGAATCCATAAACAGTCCAACGAAAGATTAAACCAAACATTTACAAGATTCGTCGTCTTTTTTTGTTTTTCTTTTTTTTTTATCGTGCAACGTGCATATTCACCGTCACAATTTAGCCTAACCACGAACGAAGGTGCACAAGTGAAAGAAGCGAAGAAGTTCACTTGGAACGTCGAGGAAACGCTGAAAAATGTCGCGAAAAGAACGAAAAAGTAGACACACTCGTGAGACTTGGTGTTTGACGTGGTTACAAAGTGAACGACGAGAGAACGTCACGGACAAAGATTCTCCATTAACCATTTTCCGTCTGGTCGTTTTCTTTCGATCGAAATTCCATCAGCCGACACGCCTCGCGTAATATAATCGTCAGCTTTTCACTCGGTCATTCGTGTCGCAGCTTCTAATTTCAGGCCCGGGGAGAGCCCGGGGACTCGGGAGGATTTCCGCGCTGCATATCAATAGCCAGGCGCTGAACTGATAAGCCCTCTTTCCTCGCCCTTCTCTATTTTCACAGCTTTCGTCTATCTAGATTCGATTCCGTCGTCGTCGGCTGTACGAATCAATTATCCTCGGCGAGTCACGAAGTTCTCGTCCTCGTGTGAAGCTTGATATCGGTCCACGCCGTCGGTTCCACAACCGACGACGAGGACGAGTGGTAAAGGTTTGCGCGACGAGAGGGAAAGTATTACATTTTTTTCTCTTTTTTCTTTTTCTTTATTTCGTGGTCGGAAAGAAATGTAGGCGAGAAATACACAGCGATTTCTTTTCTCTCCCTTTTTAAACGCGTCGCGTCTCGATGGAGTCCCAGAGCGGCCTGGGAATCAATTAGTCGCGGCAGAGCGGCTGTTCGAGCGCGTGGAAAACCGCCTTCGACGAATTGTTTCACGAGCAATCACTTCTTAATGGAAATTTCATTGTTCCTTTGATGCACTGCTCCGCCTTGTCCGTATATTTCTTTCTCTTTCATGAATTTTCATTCGAAGCTGCGATGTGTATTCGTGAATTTGTAATTCGAACTGTACACCTACACGAGAATTCTGTTTTTTTTCGTATAGTTTATGTGTACATACTTCGCAATTCCATGTTCTTTAAATCGAGAAAATTTTTCTTTACAACTTGATGGGGACGTGGATATGTAGAATGGAATAATCGATACGGTCATTTTTCAAATTGTACAACTCCACGATAATTCTGTTTTTTACGTACATTCAACTCCGCAATTCCACATACTTTACGGCATATAAAATTTTCCTGTAAAACCTGATGGAAGCGTAGATATGTCGAATGGAATAATCGATACGGTCATTTTTCAAACTGTACAACTCCACGAGAATTCTTTTTTACGTACTTTCAACTCCGCAATTCCATATTCTTTACTTTCCTCTGGAATCTGATGGAAACGTATCACACGTCAAATCTAATAATCCAGGCAGTCATTTTTCGAACTGTACAACTCCACGACAATTCTTTTTCCCATACCTTCAACTTTGCAATTCCATATTCTTTACAACTTTATGGAAACGTATCACATGTGAAATGCAACCATCTATCTAGGTGGTCATTTTTCGAACTGTACAACTCCACGACAATTCTTTTTCGCCGTACTCTCAACTTCGCAATTCCGTATCCGTTACATCGATCAAATTTCCCTCTAAAACCTAACGAAAGCGTACACATGTCTACTGAAATAATCGAAGCGGTCGCGACACGGTAATTGAAATCGAAACGATCGAGAGAGAGTGTATCGCGAACGCCACTGGGGAAGGTAGACATTAATCGTCGTCGCGATTTACCGTCGCGAATTACAACCCTTGTATATCGTGGATTCAGCATACCGGGACAAACACGCGGAATCGTATGATTACGGGTGGCGGTGCGTTCAAACATAGATAACGAGTCGCCGGTGCGATTCATCAGCGCGATCGAATCGAGCCAATAATCATCGAGGACACACCGGCATAAAAGGCTCCACTTCGGGTTATTGCTACTACAGTTGCACCGTCTATCTGATCCTCCGAACTCATTACTCTTCCCTTTCGTATCTCGCCGCAATTCCGCCTATTAATATTTTCTCCTATCCCGCGATTCCTCGAACTAATCGAATTTTCCTATTTCACGGCGAACAGAAAGAGAAAAAACGAGACATCGGTGGACGCGAACGAAGTGGTTTCTGCGTGTAAATACGCAACGGGCGAGGCATTGATTAGTTGGCAACGAGAAACAGGTCAGACGGGAATAATTTTCAGACCGAACAAAGTGTGGTAAACCGGTAATCGCAGCGAAAATGTGGGTCGCCTCTAGTCTTCCGGAACTGGCTCCCTTTCCTTCTGTAAAAATTGTAGAATATTTCGCGCGATAGATGATCTCGACGTAGATTCGCGGTTGCTACCCACACATCGCAATCTTCCTGATTGCCGAGAGAATCGAAATTCACCCGACCACGTGTTTAACTCTTTACCTACATACGATAACCTAAACTACGTACGATATTCTTTATCTCGAGCAATTCTATTTTCGAAGTTCCCCGGAATCGAGGTAATAAAAATTTAAGTATACTTCAACGATCGTACACGTTGCGCACATTTTTCTTTCCAAGTGTACGTGCGCATATCGTTTACGCTGAGAAATCGAAATTGGAACCCACGCGTTTAACACTTTACCTACCGTAGGCTACAGTATTCGCGATATGCTTTGCAATTCTATTCTCGAAATTGCCTCGAGGTGGAAATTCGAAAATTAATCGAACAGGTCAGAGGTAGAAATTTTCAAAACGAATTTAACAGAATCGAGGCAGAAGTTTAATTACTCATCGTAGATCATGTATACACAGTGTACTAAAAAACAGACGCGAAAACATTATACGCGTTAAGTCTGACATTTTCCGCAGTCAATTATCGCAAATGTTTTCTGCAGATTGTTAAAAAATTCTCCGGTAGAAAAACTGGTCCGATTAGTATCGTGTTAATTAACCCGTTAGGCGGTTCCGCGTGACCGTAATCCGCCGCAAATTCATCTAATATTCGCGGTGTCTCGCGTTCCCCGAGCGATAATTAAATTCGTTGCTCATTAGTCGGTGACTCGATTAACCCGGGTTAAGCGACACGGGATTAATTGTCTCGAGTGATTGTTCTGCCCCCGATCGGCTGGGACGATTAATCGTCGCAATTTCATACGATCGAAAGTTTTTCCCAGGGAAAAGAGGAAGAAAAAACCGAAACAAAACCAAAACCTCTATCTCTCTACGACAATTTAAATACCTCGTTTCTCAGCGGTAGTAATCGTGTACTTGTCGGCAAGTATCTCATTGCTGCGGTCTAATTGCAACGATTAATCGCTACAATCGGCCTCAAGTCCAAGGGTAGGAGGGTTGTACAACACCACCTATTCGCGTGGAAAAACGAAGAACAGAGCCAAAAGCGGCGTGGAAAATAATCTTCTCTTAGTTTCGTCTTTTCTTTTTTCTTTCGTATATGTATATCGTGCAGGCGCCAAAGAAATGCGGCGAACAGACAAATCTAAGGAAAACGACATTATTCGCGAGAAACACACCGGTAACACAAAAATTCTCTGCACTCTATGAAACTTGCGCAAAAACTGAAATGCATTTCTCTACTGCGCTGGATGATCGGAGAGCGAGCGAGAGAGAGTAAGGAAGAAGAGAAATGAACGCGCGACTAAAAGGGTGGGAAAAAAGCTCTCTTTCTAATTATTCGCGGAAGGAAAAGTAATTATACTTCTACGAAAGCACACTTTTTCCCCCGTTCTGTTCATTAGGAAAGCATACTTTTCTCCCTTAGTTTTCCGTTACGACGTTAAGCACGATCATTTGGTTCGTTGGAAAAAGTTACCTCGTGTCTTCGAAGAAAAGAAACGGATCGTTGCCGAAGTGTATTAATTTACGTCGAATAAATTCGCGATAGTTGGCTGTTAGAAAAATCACGAAGTCTCGTCTAGTCTTACTTTCTTTACTCTTTTCTTCGCGTTAAATCTGCGGGAACGGAGATAGAGAGAGATTCTTCGGCGAAGCCCCGAGAAGGTCTCGTTATTTTTAACGCGAATCGCGGGGCTGATAGTTTGAAGAGTTCTGGAACAAGTTGTTACAAGTTGTACAGAGTTCGATGCTGCGTGTATATATCTATACAGCGATGAACACAGTGGATGGCGTACGGAACGTTGTGCAAACTTTTCGTGCAAGTAAATGCGGAGCAGCGGCGGTCGTTCTCTATACCTATGCATGTACAATCTATGGCTGTATCTACGTTGGAGATAAAGGCTGTCGCCTATAAATTTCCAAGCGGGCGATGATAACGCGGAGCTCACTGGCACTTTGCAAGCGTCCATTCTCTATGGTTCTATGGTAATCTCTAGAGAATCATGGAAAACCAAAAACTAAACAGTCAACCCATCGACGAGCCTGAGCGTTATTATAGCGCTTGTGTAGCTCTGTTTAAGGACTTAACACGTTCTCTACCACCAGTGACAGTCTGTTGTGTATTTGCAACGTACAGAGTCACTCACGTGAGAGTGACAGCGATTTTTTTCTTTAGAGATCACATTTAAGCACTGGTCGATTATACTTTATGGATCGTCGGGTATAAGCTTGTGTGGTTTGTTTAGATGCTACGTGGGAGTGCACGTTTCTTCAGAATAATTGTAGCTTTTATTCGAACAAGTACTGCATAATCTGCATGCTTGAAGATTGTAACCTCATGTTATATACCGGGTGTCCTACTTTCTTCCCGATCAAACTTTGCTGGCGTGTTCTGTGGGTATAGGTAAGAAGAAAATGTTGGACGAACGTGGGTCGTTTGAGGCTTCGTTAAAAAGTTATGACTGCATTCTGTGTAATTCTAGCGATGACATTGGTAGCGAACGTGTTTGAAGATTTTGTCACGGTTGATGTTTAATATTCTCTCACAGTTATCGGTGTTCTACTGAAACATAGTCGCCGATGGGTTAACGCGTGAAACTGGGCGTTGTAGCCTAATTTCACCAACGGAGGTCTAACAACTGTCTCACGAATCAGAATTTATACGTTACTATGTAAAATCAGTCACAAATTAATCGTATAATTGGTACAATGCACAGTTCTTACTCTAACTATGAAGAAACATAAATTCTCCGTCAGTGAATAGTTAAGACATAGTTATCGGAGCGAACGTCCTTCGAAACGCGCTCATCCTCCGACGAAGGAGGCAAGGGATGAAGAAAGGAACGAAACAAAAGATGCACCTTCGTTCGTTTTAACACGGCGAGATACGCTTCTCGATGAAATACCTTCCTTGTTCTTTATCTCTTTCTTTTCTCTCTTTTTTTTTTTCTCACAATTGTCACCAGCTGGTGACAGGGTACCTTTGTGCGTCTCCTCGAGAAGCATCTCGATCGGTTACACCGGCTAACATGAACCAGCAGACACACAAAACAGAGTCCTATGTACAAGGTTTAACAAAAAAAAAAAGAAAAAAGGAAGACAGAAAAGAGAGAGAGAGAGAAAGAGAGGAGGAATATGCCTAAGGACAGTCGATGCAACCTAAACACAGCCTGCACAATGGATGCATTCACACACAACGATGTGAAAGACTGCCGAGCGAGAAAGTTCACGCGCTGGAGAGGATAGAGGAGATATACGAAGGGAGGGAGGTGAGATCTGTTCGGGGAGGAGATTGAAACGTTTAGACCTGGCTCGCATTCGCGTTTTTCAATCGTGTGCAATTTTCATCCTCCTCCTCGACGACGAGAAGGTCACTTCGAGAGCTCCGTGAACTTTTTGTATTAAACAAGGCCCTGCCTTCGAGCGATTACGCGCTATGTGGAACGAAACTGTCTCTAAGCACGAACGCGTCGCCTCGCTGCTATAGCCTCTCTTCTTTCTCGTCGCGCACCCCCTGCTATTTGCGAGAAACACCGGGAATTTTCTTATTTAAACTGGGAAATCTCGCGACGTGGGTGACTTTTATTGCGCGATTCGAGGCTCCGCGAATTCATTTTGTGACACGTTCGTCGAATGTGCTTTTACGATACCTTCTGTGTATACCAGGTGAGACACGTAAGGCGTGATAATTTAGCGTTATCAGAAATTGGTGATACCGCGTGATTGTAGTCGTTATACTCGTCTGAGTGTGAATTACGTTTTGGTATTTCGAGAGATATGCAATTTTGGTAAAAAAAAAAAAAAAATGGGGGACTTGGAGGGACCTTGACATCTTTGCCCGCGAAAAATTGAAATACACCGAAAAGTGTGTAGAATACTTTAATTCTAAATGTCATCGATGTTTTACGCTTTACATAACTCACCCTCTATATTTATAATTAATATTTCTAATTTACTCTGAAGATCACAATGATTTAACTTTGCAACCCTCGTTAAAAAGACCATAATTTTCTTGAAAAATCTGTATCTCCGAAATCAGAATTCACAGTAATCTCATATCCCCGAAATCAAAACTCACACTAATCTCATATCTTCGAAATCAAAACTCACACTAATCTTATATCTCCAAAATCGAAATTCACAGTAATCTCATATATCCAAAATCAAAATTCACACTAATCTCATATCTTAGAAATCAAAACTCACACTAATCTCATATCTCCAAAATCAAAACTCACACTAATCTCATATCTTAGAAATCAAAGCTCCCACTAATCTCATATCTTCGAAATCAAAACTCACGCTAATCTCATATCTCCAAAATCAAAATTCACAGTAATCTCATATATCCAAAATCAAAATTCACACTAATCTCATATCTCCGAAATCAAAATTTACACTAATCTCATATCTCCGAAATCAAAACTCACAGTAATCTCATATCTTAGAAATCAAAGCTCTCACTAATCTCATATCTCCGAAATCAAAACTCACACTAATCTCATATCTCCGAAATCAAAACTCCCACTAATCTCATATCTCCGAAATCAGAATTCACAGCAACCTCATATCTTCGAATAAAAAAAAAAACTTTACATAAGTGCATACTTCTTCACGATCGCGAGACTATAGCCAGACTACGTCCCTCGATCTAAAAACCTCAGCCTTCGCAATAACTCGAAGGACTAACTTCTCTACAATGTACAATCGTAATAAGTGACCAGAACCTGCGAGCCAGGTCCAACGTGGATAGTAGCAGCGATTAAACCGGAAGCAAGCATGCTCTATTAACCCTTCGACCGTGAAACTCGCGAGTGAGAAACGTCGTCGAGGATCGACGGGTAGAAGGGCAGTCAGGCGCCGTCGCCATGATTAAACAAGAACAGAACACTCTGCATGCGTGTGTGCGTGTGTGTGTGTGTCTGACGACGGTTTCCGAAAGCGAAAGTTACGAGAAGGGTTAATTGCTTAGGAAAGAGAGGGTCGACTCCTCGCGCCGGGAGAAGGGAACAGAAAGGGAAGGCGAAAGAAGAAGAAAAAAAAAAGAAAAGAGGGTGGCGGTGAGAGGTGAAAAGGGAGCAAGGCCAGTACTGGTGGGTGGTATATACGTTCTCCAATCCCCGTAGGGCTTTTTAAAGGAAAAGTGTATGTATAACAGGGTGGGGGCTAAAAAAGAAACCAAAAAAATCGAGCGAAATAAACCGTTAAATAATTCTAGATATTGTTTTTTCTTTTGCGTAGTAGCTCCGATCGTTTATTCGTCCTTACCTTCGTTGTTCTCATCCTCGGTTGACTTGGCCGATTGTAGCTTCGCGGTCGGTTGCTTCGCTGCAATCAAAATTCGCAGCTCTGGCACCGTATTTCTTTTTATTTCCCCCCTTTTTTTTTTTTATACTCATTCCTCTCTCCATAACAGTTTCTTTAATCTCGCTGCGTTCTTTCTCGATATTTCTGTTTCTCTTTTTTTCCCGTCGTAGTTTCTGCGTCCTCTTGTACCTTTTTCTCTATCAATTCGTCTTTTTGGCTAGGCTAGACTAGTGACCCGTATTCGATACCGATGCCCCCTTTTCCTCCTTTTCCTTTAATTTCTTTCCTCTCTGTGTGTGTGTTAGTTCGTTTTTTTTTTCTCCTCCTTTTTGGTTCAGATGAGAGAAGAAAAAAACTGGCTCGAATAGACAGGGGGGGAGGGAGAGATTCCACGTTCGCCCAGGCTAACTCGTTGCCAAATCGAACGTGAATTGTTCGAGGAAATCTATCCGGGTACCTATCGCTATCGATACCCGATAACGAAGGCGAACGCTAGGCTAATTATTTTCACGGTAAGCTCGCGAGCCGTGATAGGGTTGATATCTGCACGCTTTCAGTTTCTCTGCGTGACCGATTCGTTAAAAATACGTGTCTCGAGACGTGTTGGTCTTTCTTTTGCTTTTTTCTCTGGAGCAGGTAGATACGCGAGAGTTGGTTCGAAGGGCGGAGAGGGGAGAATGTACGGGTGTGAAAAGATCGGGATGGATTTTCTCTTTTTTTCTTTTTTCGTTCTCTGGGAAATTTCAATATACCAGAAGGTTACCTACCGTGGGTGGTTAGAGCTACTGTTTTCGGATATCAACGCTGGAATTACCGACCGGGTCGAAAATCACCCATCGGCAATTTTTCAAATGTGAATTTTCAGTTAACTAAAAAGTGATTGAAAAATTGGATTCGCGAATGAAGCGAATGGCTCATGTTTGACCGGGTCGGTGGTTCCAGCGTTAGGCGGTTTCGTTACACGTTCACACAGTTTCAACGAAAAAGAGAAGGTAAGAAAAGAAAAAGGAAAAATGTTAAACGAACTATTGGAAATAGTGAAATTTCACAACATCGACACGAATAAACAATTTGTAGTTGTGTTATACTTGGAGCTGTTATAATACAGACTTGGTGAAACGAAAACAGTATATATGTTTAATAAACATACTCACGGTACGATTACACGAGTTCACACGAAAGGTGATAGACAGACAATGGCCGTGATTTTTGGTGATTTGGGTGTAGAAAGGGAAGGGTTCAGGGTTGATGAACAGGTGATAAACGTGAACGACAGAGCGTGTGCGATAATCAACGGAGACCAAGATGTAATCATAATACGAGTGAGAGAGTTTCTCGGGTAGCGCGATGAAAGAAAAAAAGAAATGGAAATGAAAATTCGCTAAAAAAAAAAAAAGAAACAGACACTTTTACAGATATACTAGTAACAAACGGGGGGGATAACGTGTGGTAAAGTGAGAAATAATACGATGAGAGAAAATGAAATATGTATAGATCGAGAGATCGATCCAAAGATATACGAATCATCTGGGCGATACGAGCGTGAATTTTCTACTCTTTTTCCCTCTTTTTTTTTTTCGTTATTTCCTCTACAAGTACAATTAACGGATGAAATTCTGTTTCGTTTAAACGTTTCAAGCTCCTCCTCCTCCCGAGCGTGTAATCAGCGATCCGCGGAGTTGTTTAAAACTCGAAAACACTGCAAGTCACGGGGTGTGATTCGTACACGCTGTTAATTTTTCCGTTGAAAAGAAAAAAACCAAAAAAGAGAACTCGCTGGCTACAGAAACGCGACACACACGAAAGAGAGAAAGAGAGAAACGCGTCGGAGTTGCGCGTGCGAATATTTTCGCGCAGGGGGAGAGATTTCCAGCAGCGTTAATCGCGCGCGGCTCCTCTAACAACGTTATTCAGGCTCGGCGACTCGGTGAAACGTAATTGCAATGGAAATATAGCATAGCTATATCTATATATACACACACACACATGTATGTATATTTCTTCCCTTTTTTCCTTCTTTCTCTCTTTTTCTTTCTTTCCTTTTCACGCTCGCGGCTGCTGTGATATGATTCTAACGAATTCATGGAGACAATTAACCTTTAAAATAGCACACGGTATGGATGCCTGAGGAAATTTGTCTGGCTTACTCTACTGTACAATGCTAGTCTGGTTGGGTAACGCACCTCGTTCTTTCATTTTTTCCTTTTTTTCTATTCTTTCTTTCGTTCTCGTGGAGAGAAAATTTCTCCCTTTCCACCCACCCATCCTCCGTGTCTTTTTTTCTCGTTGCATTTTCTCAAACACCATACCCAGAGTCAACACTATGCGACGATATATGTAGGCTAAGAGGAGAAATGTCGAAGAAGTATACAATGGGGGGTGAACTTACTCGATGTTGGCGGTGGTTGCGGCGCCCGACGGACGACCGTATGCTCTTGGTGTGATCCAGTGTACTCGTGCCATGTGTACGTGCTCCTATACTCTGAATGGAGCTGCTGTAATGCACAATCAACGCCACCGAGTTAGTACAAAACGGCCTACAGATACTCTGTAGATACCGGTGTGTGTGTGTGTGTGTGTGTATGTGTATATACAGGGTGTCCCAGGTGAAGGAGGCCACTTAACACCTTCGCTACCGCCAATTCCGACGACAGAACGGTATTGTCTACGGGTAATGGGGAAAAATGCACAGTTCGAGTATTTGGTATAATATTAGGTGTGTGTATAAGTGCAGGGACCTATCGTATTGTGTACAAGCGAGGAAAATGTAGATACTAAGAGCGTATGTGAAAATAATTGGAAGGATGGTGGACGATGCTTGAGTAGGACCTTGGTGGCGAACGTGTTAACCCTTGACTGCTGGTAACTCGAAAGTAAAGCTCTGTACGACTGAGTCGTACTACGTATTTCGTTAGATAAATTGCATTTGTTGAATATTTCGTATTTTATATTTGCGAAATAAGTAATACGTCGATATGAAAAATGGAATATGGATAGGAATAGCGCTGATAGTGTCCAGCGTTCGATTATCAGTGAGAGTCTGTAGGCGCCGATAGCAGTGAAAGGGTTAAATATCTCCTTCGTTTTTGATTTCGTGAAAAATGTTTGTAGCACGTGGAAGAAAAAGATTTTGTTTTTTACAATTTCATCGTGCTTTTAGTGTTCGAGGCCATCTGAAGATTGTGATTTAGGTATATTCAAATGTATCTTCCCGTCTGCTGCAAGGTGCAATAGAAGAAAATACGTGTTTCTTGTGTAAAAAGCAAGGATGATCTTGAAAAAATTTGAAAAACTCTTTGGAAATCATTTAACCCTTTCGCTGCGGCAGATTATCGTCGAAATCTTTCGCTCTGGCGTTTAAGAATTTTTGAAACCTTATCGTTTTCAAATTTCTATTATGAAATTAAAGCGAGAGTACTCGAAGGTTTGAATTTTAAGGAAAAATCACCAACAGCACGCTACGAGAAAACTTTCAAGAATTCACCGACGTGACCCACTGAAGGGTCATTTCACCATAGGTCAAATTTCTCTTTAACACTCTTGAGGACTGTGTGACCCATCAATGGGTCACTGAGAGATTTTTAGTCGTCGACGTGACTCAGTGATGGGTCATTTGACCACAGGTGACAAAGATCGAATAGAGGATGTTTTTCTAATTGATACCGTTGAGTATTGTGTGACCCATCGGTGGGTCACTGAGAGATTTTCTTATTCACCGACGTGACCCACTGAAGGGTCATTTCACCATAGGTCAAATTTCTCTTTAACACTCTTGAGGACTGTGTGACCCATCAATGGGTCACTGAGAGATTTTTAGTCGTCGACGTGACTCAGTGATGGGTCATTTGACCACAGGTGACAAAGATCGAATAGAGGATGTTTTTCTAATTGATACCGTTGAGTATTGTGTGACCCATCGGTGGGTCACTGAGAGATTTTCTTATTCACCGACGTGACCCACTGAAGGGTCATTTCACCATAGGTCAAATTTCTCTTTAACACTCTTGAGGACTGTGTGACCCATCAATGGGTCACTGAGAGATTTTTAGTCGTCGACGTGACTCAGTGATGGGTCATTTGACCACAGGTGACAAAGATCGAATAGAGGATGTTTTTCTAATTGATACCGTTGAGTATTGTGTGACCCATCGGTGGGTCACTGAGAGATTTTCTTATTCACCGACGTGACCCACTGAAGGGTCATTTCACCATAGGTCAAATTTCTCTTTAACACTCTTGAGGACTGTGTGACCCATCAATGGGTCACTGAGAGATTTTTAGTCGTCGACGTGACTCAGTGATGGGTCATTTGACCACAGGTGACAAAGATCGAATAGAGGATGTTTTTCTAATTGATACCGTTGAGTATTGTGTGACCCATCGGTGGGTCACTGAGAGATTTTCTTATTCACCGACGTGACCCACTGAAGGGTCATTTCACCATAGGTCAAATTTCTCTTTAACACTCTTGAGGACTGTGTGACCCATCAATGGGTCACTGAGAGATTTTTAGTCGTCGACGTGACTCAGTGATGGGTCATTTGACCACAGGTGACAAAGATCGAATAGAGGATGTTTTTCTAATTGATACCGTTGAGTATTGTGTGACCCATCGGTGGGTCACTGAGAGATTTTCTTATTCACCGACGTGACCCACTGAAGGGTCATTTCACCATAGGTCAAATTTCTCTTTAACACTGTTGAGGACTGTGTGACCCATCAATGGGTCACTGAGAGATTTTT
>NW_017100190.1:1643481-1685514 GCF_001263275.1 Habropoda laboriosa | reverse complement strand
TAAAAATGTCGAAGAAGTATACAATGGGGGGTGAACTTACTCGATGTTGGCGGTGGTTGCGGCGCCCGACGGACGACCGTATGCTCTTGGTGTGATCCAGTGTACTCGTGCCATGTGTACGTGCTCCTATACTCTGAATGGAGCTGCTGTAATGCACAATCAACGCCACCGAGTTAGTACAAAACGGCCTACAGATACTCTGTAGATACCGGTGTGTGTGTGTGTGTGTGTATATACAGGGTGTCCCAGGTGAAGGAGGCCACTTAACACCTTCGCTACCGCCAATTCCGACGACAGAACGGTATTGTCTACGGGTAATGGGGAAAAATGCACAGTTCGAGTATTTGGTATAATATTAGGTGTGTGTATAAGTGCAGGGACCTATCGTATTGTGTACAAGCGAGGAAAATGTAGATACTAAGAGCGTATGTGAAAATAATTGGAAGGATGGTGGACGATGCTTGAGTAGGACCTTGGTGGCGAACGTGTTAACCCTTGACTGCTGGTAACTCGAAAGTAAAGCTCTGTACGACTGAGTCGTACTACGTATTTCGTTAGATAAATTGCATTTGTTGAATATTTCGTATTTTATATTTGCGAAATAAGTAATACGTCGATATGAAAAATGGAATATGGATAGGAATAGCGCTGATAGTGTCCAGCGTTCGATTATCAGTGAGAGTCTGTAGGCGCCGATAGCAGTGAAAGGGTTAAATATCTCCTTCGTTTTTGATTTCGTGAAAAATGTTTGTAGCACGTGGAAGAAAAAGATTTTGTTTTTTACAATTTCATCGTGCTTTTAGTGTTCGAGGCCATCTGAAGATCGTGATTTAGGTATATTCAAATGTATCTTCCCGTCTGCTGCAAGGTGCAATAGAAGAAAATACGTGTTTCTTGTGTAAAAAGCAAGGATGATCTTGAAAAAATTTGAAAAACTCTTTGGAAATCATTTAACCCTTTCGCTGCGGCAGATTATCGTCGAAATCTTTCGCTCTGGCGTTTAAGAATTTTTGAAACCTTATCGTTTTCAAATTTCTATTATGAAATTAAAGCGAGAGTACTCGAAGGTTTGAATTTTAAGCAAAAATCACCAACAGCACGCTACGAGAAAACTTTCAAGGCGCCGATAGCAGTGAAAAGGTTCGTCGGAAGACGAAGGAGATATCTAAGTGACCTCCTTCAACTGGAACACCCTGTATATACGCGTTATACAAACGACGTCCATGGACTTTTCCTCTACGAGTGTATCCGCTTTGTAAAACAAAGAAAGAAGAAATTGAAGCTTACGTGTCCTCGCCTATGTACATCTCTGTTTCCCTTTATTTTCCCTTTCATCCCCAGAATTCCCCTCTAGAATTCATCAATTCCCAATCGGATAGAGAGACAATTCCCTTTGTGAAGAAACGTTAACAATCCAGCGGGATAGAATTATCCATAGTTATTCGAGGTCGAGGTGACGGACACTCGAAAAGGGAAGGTCCGTGACGCATCGTAAATAGAATCGGTATAGAATATTTTAATAAGTGGAACAGTTCGCTCCTATTGTATCGGATCTCCTCGAACGAACGGGATAGTACAACCCCCGCGACGGCGGATCCATCGATTGTCTATAACAACCGAGGCATAAGTTCACCAATGCACGTTCCACAGCGTTATCCAATGTCGCGTTTCTCGATCGAGAACGGCTCTCGAATCTGTGTGAAACACGGCTGAAAGTGTGTTTCATTCTCGGGAGGAAACGTAGAGGGAGAGAGGATCAATCGTATCTGCGTGTGACAAGAACGTTTCTCAGGTCGGTTGCATAAAACGGATCTCCTCCTCTCGCTCGGACCAGAGAACCGGCCATTGTCAGCCGGTCGGCGCGCGTACAATCGAATACAATGAATATGGCGCATCGACTCCCCGACCATTCCTCCTTTCTACCTCTTCTCTCTTGCACGATTTGTTCTTTTTTTTTCAAACTCTCTCTCGCTCTCGGGCGCTTTTCTTTTTTTCTTTATTCCACCGCAAAAAAGTTTCAATGGACGTCGATCGATTTCTCTGCACCCCCCTTGTGCTCCACCCGCGAGCGTCGTAGCCTGTGCGACACCGCACGCGTCACTGAATGCACGCCGTTCGCACAAAAGGGAAACGTTACGGGGGTGTTGATAAAAAAAAGGACAGCGAATGGAGCGAATTTCCTTGATTAGCATTGACGGTGTGACACGCCGGTGGGTCATCGAGAGATTTTTAGTCGTCGACGTGACTCAGTGATGGGTCATTTGACCACAGGTGACAAAGATCGAATAGAGGATGTTTTTCTGATTGATACCGTTGAGTACTGTGTGACCCATCGGTGGGTCACTGAGAGATTTTCTTATTCACCGACGTGACCCACTGAAGGGTCATTTCACCATAGGTCAAATTTCTCTTTAACACTGTTGAGGACTGTGTGACCCATCAATGGGTCACTGAGAGATTTTTTTATTCGTCGACGTAAACCACCAATGGGTCACTGAGAGATTTTCTTATTCGCCAGCGTGACCCACCGAGGGGTCATTCCACCATAGATGACAAACTTTGAATAGACAATGTTTCTCCGATTAACACCGTCGAAGACTGTATGACCCACCAATGGGTCACTAAGAAATTCTTTTATTCGCTGGCGTGACCCACCGATGAGTTATTCCCTCACGAACAACCCCACCTCTGGATCACTACGTTATTTTACAATCCTTCATAAATAAACCCTTCAATGGATCACCACGTCATTAACAGGCGAACGGATTACAAACCAAAAAATCCGTCGTCAACGATAACAAACACTTCTCCAAAATCGAACCATCCAACCCGAAATTTCGCTACAATCTCCAACACGTGTGAAACATCAGAAACTGAATCCTGAAAAATTGTAAATTCTCCGCGGTATTCCCCTCCTAATCTTATCACCATTACCAAAAAGTAAAGAAAGCATGATTCCTCGTGTGGAAGAAAGAAGTTTCACTCTCCGTTGATCGTTTTATAGATGATAGCTATTACGAGACACGTTAAACGTTAGGCGACCTCGTGTGGCGTCGAAGAGCGAAGAGAAAGGTTCCCTCTGAACGCGAACCGGAGGAACGAGGAGGAGACTCGCTGGTTTTTTATTGCATTAGCGGGCCACAGGGTCGGAAAGCCGCTTCTTTCCACGGGATTTTATAAACCTGACAGATTTGTAGCGGCGTCGCTAATTGCGTTGTCCTGTTTTCTCAGAGTTGATTGATTTAGTTACTTAACCCAGATAGTGCCGGTTCTGTGTCCGGGAACACGGAGGAGAGAACGTGATTTCGATGTGCACTCGTGAAAATACACATGTTTCTTCCTATACGTTCCCCGGATGTTCTCTTTTATTCCACCGTCCATTTGTATTCGTCTGTTTCACCCTTTCCTTCCCGTTTTCTCTCCCCCCTTCCTTTCCTTGTCGGTCGTTCGTTTCTCCCTCTAACGATGTTCGTGGTACAAACGAGAGACAGAGAGAGGAAAATAACGAGCACGAAACACCGGTCTTGGTTATACCTCGAACGAGTACGTAAGTGAACTGGCGGGCTTCGATCGTACGGAAGGATGGTGGTAGGCTGGTGGTTGGATAAACGTAATTATATTACAAGGGTGAAAATTCAAGAATAACGCGACCAGACGCGTAGTGCATAGCACGCTTTCGTTCAAATGGAAAAAAAAAAGAAACGAAGAAGAGAAGAAATATACAGAAGAGACGTAGAGAGAAGAACGGTGAAATATTTTCAACGTTCGAACCGGTACCCGGGCGTTCATTGTACCAATTAAAACATGCTGCAAGGTTTCGATAGATAGACAGACAGGTCGATGCTTGGGGCTTCCATAATCCATTTGCAAAAGCTTTAGGCTCATATGTCTTTCGCGCTGCGAAATAATTATTTTAATTTGGAACGTGATACTCTCGCGACAGAATTTCTAATTTTCTTCCTTTTTTTTTTGATTCTAGCTTTTTTTCTCCCTTCAAATAAAATATTTCTATCTACTATAATTTTCTTATTTTTCCCCTTTTAATTCTACTTTTTTTCCAAAAAATTTCCTTCGCATTTTCTCCCTTCAAATAAAATATTTCTATCTACTATAATTTTCTTATTTTTCCCCTTTTAATTCTACTTTTTTTCCAAAAAATTTCCTTCGCATTTTCTCCCTTCAAATAAAATATTTCTATCTACTATAATTTTCTTATTTTTCCCCTTTTAATTCTACTTTTTTTCCAAAAAATTTCCTTCGCATTTTCTCCCTTCAAATAAAATATTTCTATCTACTATAATTTTCTTATTTTTCCCCTTTTAATTCTACTTTTTTTCCAAAAAATTTCCTTCGCATTTTCTCCCTTCAAATAAAATATTTCTATCTACTATAATTTTCTTATTTTTCCCCTTTTAATTCTACTTTTTTTCCAAAAAATTTCCTTCGCATTTTCTCCCTTCAAATAAAATATTTCTATCTACTATAATTTTCTTATTTTTCCCCTTTTAATTCTACTTTTTTTCCAAAAAATTTCCTTCGCATTTTCTCCCTTCAAATTAAATACTTCTATCTACTATAATTTTCCTCTAATTTCCACCTTTCAATTCTACTTCTTTTCCAAAAATTTCCTTCCCACTTCCCCTTCAATCTTCGAACGAAAATATTTCTATCTACCATCTCTAAACGGCGCGCTCTAAATTCTATTTCACTTTAATCCCACACATAAAATTTCTACGTACTTTTTCTCTTTCTTTCTCGAAAAATATACGATCTTCAGGGGTGATATTTTGTTTCACATTTCTCGAATTGACGCTTTTTCCATTTCGAACGAAATTACTTTCACGTACCTATCTGTGTTTGTTACGTACGTGTTCGAAGACGGAAAAAGTTGGACGAGTCGGTTGATAAAAAATGGATCGACTCGTTTAAAAATACAGCGGAGCCGGCTGTATACGAGCACGAGAAAGTATCAGCAGCACCTACAACCCGGTGCCGTGAACTCTCGTATCTACGCCCGTCTATCGATCCTTATACCTTCATTTATTAATGGCGATGTGGGGCACCGTTAACCTTTTCATATGTCGCCGCGCCCACGCCACGCGAATAACGCCTCGATATTTGTCGGCCGATGGGTGTGCAGGGTGGCTAATTCGATTTCGGCCATCGTTTCCACCATTTTTCCCGGATCAGGTGTTTCCCCGAGGGTGGAAATTCGAACGCTAGAGTCTTTTCCCCTTTTTTTTCTTTCACCGAGCGTGAAAGAGCTGTTAACGTTCCTTTCAATTTTTAAATTCATTTTTTGTTTCTTTTTCCAATTGGAACGTTAAATGTGGCAGTTGTGCAGAATTTTTATTACTGTTATCAGTATGTTAATTTTACGATAAAAAGCAGAATATAAGGGAAGATAATGTTTGTTTATTTTTAGTTTGGAACGTTAAATGTGGCAGTTGTGCAGAATTTTTATTAGTGTTTTTAGTATGTTAATTTTGCGATAAACAGCAAAAAGCGATGTAATGGGATATTTTGTGTAAAGAAAGAAAAATAATGTTTGCCTATTTTAACGTAGATTGTTTTAATATAAGACTTTTTCGTGGGGCTAGAAGATGTTCAATGCTTCTTTCGTAAAAATCGTTAGATTTTCGTTCGAAAAATAGGTTCATCGTTGCGATCGAAATTCCTAACCTCAAATTTTTCTTAACCAACTCTGACTTTTAACGTTTGAAATTTTACTACTGTACTGCAAATATTTTCCACTACTTTGTCCAAACTCATGCAAAATTACGTGCTTCGGATGCTCTTTCCAAACACTCATTTTCATCGATTTAACTCTAGCCACCAACCTAACCTCAAAAACATAACCAACAACGCGTTAAACAAATAACTAGCGACATCTTCACATAAACGACGAATCAGCGTTAAAACAGAACGGTGCATTACCCAAGAAATCGTTACTCAGACTAAACTCGATATAAAATTGAAAAAAAAATCCATTCCCCAACCCTGCAGAATATTCCATTTCAACTCTGCTTCAATTTTCAATTACAGTCTAAAGTACAAGGTAAAATGATCGAAGGAAGGCTCTTCGATCGATGTTAAATCAATTGAACCCTGTCAATTACCGCAACGAAGCTAAAAAGCAACTCTCCGCGGAGTATAGTGGGCGGAATGAAAAAGGTCGACGTGATTGTTTCGATGAAATTAGATAGCGTTTGACGTGCTCGGGGCACGCGAACGTCCGCAGTTATAACGTCGTTAAAGGTTCCACTTAACGAGGCTGTTTGGTTAATTGATAATTACCCGCGACGTTCGAGAAAACTGTGTCGGAAGGAGGAGGGATACGCACGACGGGTCGCGTGTGCAATTAATCGTGAACTCGGGTCACAAACGAGCGGTCTGCGTAATTGTACGACTCACAGGGTGGAATGCTTGCTGCTTTCGAATTCGCGAACGCACGCGACAAACTCTCTTCCTCGATTTTCCACTCGATTCCGATAATTGGCCGAAAGGCACGTCGATTACACGCTCGTTGAGTCGTCGACGGGTCTCTTGGTTGAACTCGTCGAATCGACAACCCGTCCGACTTTTCTCGAGGACCCGTCGCGCCCGTGTCGTTCGAATTATTCCATGCCGGGTATCGATTCCGACCACGACGGAGAATTCGCTAACTTTTCCATCGACCGTCGCGTGTCGACGTACCGGCAGATTCATTAACACCGTACACGCAGGATGTGAATGAAATCTTTACCTTGGACGAGTGGAATTTCACGTTGCGAAGATATTATGTCGCAGAGTGGACGTTATTGCGCGAATTAACGCGTTCGTTTCTGTTGTCGAAGCAGTGTCGACGCGTATATTGTCGGTTAGAAGTTTGCAATCGTCTCTCAGTTTTTTGTCAATACTGTAGTATCGTAATTTTGAAGAGTAGTTTTAAGCAAATGTGGCGAGCATGAGAGAGAAAGCGGGCGACGAGCGACGATAGCAAGGCCCAACTGGGAAATCCCCGGCGACAAGAGGCCCACGAGGGGCCTGGCTGTAAAGTACGGTGTGCGAGGGATGAAGGGACAGTGTGTTCGGAAAAGTCGAGAAGCGCGTATTATAGTTATTCTTGTAGGAACCTAGGGAAAAATATTGAGGAACCGAATGGGAATCGAACCAGGGACCTTCGGCTTAGCAAGCCGAGGCTTCGCGCATTACTCCCTCTCTATTCTCCCTTCGAGGTTTCCTATTTGGGTACGGAGGCCCCGATACTACAGTATTTCGAATTTAAATCTCGAATTATTGAAATTTCTTTAGCTAATTTTAGAATTTTTAAAATTGGAATATTTAAATTTGAGTATTGTGTAGGAACCTAGGGAAAAATATCGAGGGACCCAAACCGAGGGGATCGAAATAGTTCGAAATAGTTCTTAAAGCCGTTGACTGTTTTCTGGAAATTTTTGCGTAACTTGCAATGCACGGTGATTCTGAAATTTTGGTTGGTAGTGTGTGACTTGTGTCGTGTGTCACCGTCGACAGGGCGTCGACGGTGCATCGATTGATCGCTGTGTGATCGAAGAGTATCATCCCGAAAATCTTCGTCAAGAAACCACGTGTGTGACTGATTGTGAGAGTATTTTTCGATGGCAGCGAAAGTATTTTCTTCTTAAAATTGAGTCTCTATAATTCTACGTGGCTTGGAAATTACGTACTCCGTATCTGTATTTAAAGCCTCATTTTACTCGCTCGTTGTTGCACTATTACACCGTTACCAATTAACTCCTTCGTAATTGCTAATTCTTGCTTCTCCCATTAACATGTTTTCACAGCAGAGCACGCGACATCGCGAGATTGATCGTCGACGCTAAACGTCCGGCTACAATTTTTTATTCCTTCCTGCCCTTCCTTAATTACGACGAAAAGTGAATTAAAAATGAATATTTCAACGGGCCGCGATGTCGCGTGATAAGCGCGCAAACTTCGTATATCTTATCAAGTGGAAATATGCTTCTGTGATCAACTATAATTTTTCTTACCGTTGAAAGAAGAAAAATTGGGTAAAAGAAAGGGTTTGTGGAAGAAACAGTTTAATCAACGGTGACAACTTTTCTGCAATATTGATAAATTAGAGGATCGAACGGTATCGTGATAAAAATTTCCACGCAAAGAGGAATATAATACCGGGGTGCTTACACAGTTCTCTGTTCTTCCGGAATCGTGAGCATTCTATGGCCAGAGCATTTCGACGAAACAAACAGCGCCCGGACCGGCAATTTAAACTTTTAATTGCTCTTTCGTATTTTCTGTATTAAACAGACAGAGGAGGGATTTAAACGTGAAAATGGTTGGCAAAAGATTTAATCGAAATTTTCCCGCGCTGAATACTTCTTCTTCGCCACCAGCAACAGCCAGCGTGTTTGCAACGTCGCCATCTTTTTTTCACTCTCGTCTCGCGCGGAAGATGTTCTGCGGTGTAATTTTCGAGGAGATCGAAGTTTTTCGCTTCGACAAACCGAGAGGGCGAAGGGGAATCCGTTTTTCTAGCCGGCTGCGTGCCGATGAGACGTCGAGATGAGATCGTCGAGAGAGAGCGATCCTATCTCTTCGTATCTTCCATCTGCCATCTCTCCCCTCTGTCTCCCTCTTCGTCAACCCTCGTTACACGCCGGGGACAATTACCGTGATTCTAACATGGCTGAGGATGCAACTATTAATCTTTCATTTTTCATCAATCTCTTCTGTCCACTTTTTCCCTCGTTGGGCTTTTAATGAATTTACGGGCGGTATTATGCAGGGATTTTTAAGGTTAGGTATACCACCCTAAGAAATCCTCCATTTTGTGACATTTTTACTTTTAAAATATTGGTGGCAAAGATGAAAGTTACATTTGTGTCCTTTGAAAAAATTGAAACATTTCATTTGGTAGTTACCGCGAAAATAATTTTTTTTTTAAGGTTAGGTGTACCACTCTGAAGCTTTCGCAATAACTCCTACATTTTTGTGACTTTTTTACTTTTTAAAAAGTGAAGAAAGAAGTTGAAAGTTACATTTATATCCTCTGAAAAAGTTTAAGCTTTCCATTTCGTAGTTACCTACGAGAAACATTTCTTTTTGAGGTTATATGTACCACCCTGAAGCTTTCGAAATAACATCTCAGTTTTGTGACATTTTTACTATTTAAAAATTGAAAGAAAAAGATAAAAGTTACATTTCGTTCCTTTGAAAAAATTGAAACATTTCATTTCGCAGTTAGCTGTGAAAAACGTTTCTTTTTAAGGTTAGGTATACCGTCCTAAAGGTTTCGTAATAATTCTTCTGTCTTGTGACTTTTTTTTACTATTTAAAAATTGAAGGAAAAAGACGAAAGTTACATTTATATCCTCTGGAAAAAATTGAAGTAGTTACCTACGAAAAAAATTCCCAATCTTCGCCAATTTTCAGACGCCCCACAGTATCCCCCTTAAAAATTCCTAGACGAAACCTCCGAATTGAAATGTCAAATTTACCTAGAAATTTTCTGTCAGCATTCCACGCGAATTCACGACCGAGTATACAAAATGTCGCCTTCAAATTGTCCAATTTGCCAAGGAAACTTTAACACGAACCCATTCCAGGATTACACACCTGAATACGTAAAACACGACAAATTTGAAAACTTTGCAATTTCAAAGAAAACTTCGTACACAGATTATCTAGTAATTCCTAAACGAACATTGAAAATGTCAGGTTCGTCTCCTCGATATTCAAGAGAGAATCTTCGTATACGTGGAACTGTTCCTATTTAAAAACGAACGTATAAAATGTAAAACTGCAAGTCCTCTTTAAAGTTCATCCTCGAGTGTACGTTCGAATTGAACAGCCGATAAATTGCACAGACGAATGTTGCAAACTGGAGGTAAAACGCTGCTGCAAACGTGATATAAATACCGAGGCGTGTTGGACAGTTGCGTTCGCTACTATCGCGAACAGAGCGATCATCGTCATCGCCGTAGTGATTCGTGTCGGTGAAGTGAACTCGAGGATTTACGAGCCACTCGCCGTGGTATTTCGACTGCTCGCGGTGTGTGACACTGTTGGCCCTTGAAACGGTTCAACGTGAAACCAACCTGACCCTCTTTCGTTTTACTCCGTGTTTGCCGTCCAATCTCCCTCTCTCATCTCAACGGCAGAGCTTCGTTTCGGGCCAAAGAAACCGTTAATTCGACACGGAAATCGGCAAAAAATTTCATCACACCGATCGACTTTAGTGTTTCTTTTACCTTTGGTAGAGTCGATGGAAGAGATATAGCGAGGTTGTATGTAAAATCAGTCAGGCGTCAAAGTACAGGTAATTCGAGAGGCGAAACAGAGATTCGAGGGAGATAAGGAGCGCGAGACTCCGTTGCAATTAATTTAAAAATAATTTTCTGCGCTTTAATCTTCGAGGGAAGGTTCATTTTGAGCAATACTGTAATTAGTATTAAGTAAAAAGCGACGGAGGCTTAATATGGCAAAGTTTAAAGGGTTAAATCACTATTGAGGCCTGAAAATGAAACGGAACTTTGGCATTTTTTTTTTTGAAGAAATTAATTGAGTCTATTGAAAAATTTTCACTAGGGTCTTGTTACACTATCCTTGAAGAATATAAAAATATTTTTTTCGTTTAATTTCTTTAGAAAATGGCGATGTTAGAGTCGCATCGCCGAACCTCTGTTTCGATTTCTGTGGAAATTAAACGCTTAATTTAAGCGTTAAATATTCTTAACGCTTTAATTTACGATCTTACATCGCTTCCATTGACTGTACCTCTGTGCTTTCACCGGCACAGAAGTTTTACTCTTTTTTACTTTCTTCCACGGTTCAAAGATTCTAAGAAGAATTCTATCGGTGAATGTATTTCATCGTTCCATTACCTTTTTATAAAATCCACTGTCTATTCTAAGTATAGCGTATCCTAGACAACAAAAGACAGAACTAACGATACATTGGAAGGGAAGCGAAGTAAAAATATCGATGTGTATGGGAGAATTGTGCACGCAATCTAACTGAACGAAGAACTCAAACGAATTGGCAATCTCGTTCGAGCTCTTTTTCCACGTCGATTCCATCAATCGTAGCCAGGCTAGGACGTGGAACGAAAGAGAGCAAAACGAAGGTAGTAGACGAGAAAAGTCGGGATCACGGTGAAGGAAAATTGCGCGCGGTCATTTAAAATTCAGATAAATCCCCCCTGAGACAAAGATGGACGGATTAAACGCAGAAATGGAGAGGAGAACATACAGTTGCAACCGGTCTTTCTCTCTCTTTTTCTTTCTTTCTTTCTTCCTTCTTCTTTTTCCCTCTGGAAAAATCATGGAAGCGTCTTGTTGGCGCGTCGGAAATAACGATGCGAAACCGTGTCAGAAAGAATAATTAAAACTGTCGGGAACACGACCTCGATTTGTGAATGAAAAGAAGGATGGACTGACGGACAGGCCAATGAAATCCACGGCTCGCTGTGTCTTGAATAGTAACTCTCCAGACGATTATTTATGTAAGTGGGAAGGATTAGCAAACAGTGGTGCACAGATACTGATCAAAGGGACGAACGGAACGAGTTTACTTGCTTCTTGAAATGTTCAAAAGGCAAACATTTTTTTTTTTTTCGACCAGTTACAAAGCGCCAGATCGAGTTTCGTTCCTGTGTAACTTTTGCATAATTTCTTGAGAGAGAAAGGGAGGGAGAGACGGGGAGAGACAGGGAGAGACGGGGAGAGACGAGGAGAGACGGGGAGAGACAGGGAGAGACAGGGAGAGACCGGGAGAGACCGGGAGAGAAAGAATAACTAGGAGGAATAGATTTGTTGTAATCTCTTCCTTTTCTCACTTGCCTGTTGTTTTCTCTAGCTAGTAGACAGTTTACGCGAAGTTACGACGATTTTTCTGCGGTGTTCTTAGACAACGACGTACATATTTTTTTTTCGCAAAGTCGAGGGACCGTTCCGCGTCGCTTGGCACAGAAACAAGGCTAGAATGCAACGAGCTTCCGGTTGCCGCTTGAGACAATGCATTACGCGAGGAGTGCAAAACGCCGTGAAGTAATAACTGTTTTATGTTCCTCGGAATCTTGTGTAAATGGAGAAACGACAGAGTGTGCTTGGTAGAATGGATCATTTGGCATATCGTTGGTTTTTTGTAGAAAGTAAGGAAGGATAGAGGGGAAGTAGGTTCCCCCCTCCCTTAATCCTTCAACTTTACCCCATTTGCACGACAAGATTTTTGTGTACAGGGGTCTGTGAATGTCGAAACGTGCTTCGTGACACGAGCGATCATCCCTGATGCACCCTCCAGTGACAAACAAAGGAAGAATATACACTGTCCCTTTACTTTTATATTTACCCTTCTTTCTCTTTTTTCTGCTGTGTATACAGAGTAACAAAGAGACGCGTAAAGATCGAAATAAAACGACAGGTTAAATATACTGGAACAGCTTGTCTGACCTGTAGCCTGACTTTGCACTCGTGAACCTGTGTCCGGGTCACTGGAGACCCGCTCACTTTAGAAAGATAACGTTATACGTATAGTATTTTATAGTGTTTTTTTGAAGAAGATAGGCGTGTGCGGCTAATGAAAAATTGTTAGCATGCGTTTTAGAATATTTTCTCTGTCTTTTCTTGATCTCTCGCGTTCTCGAGGTTTCAATCTTTTTACATTGAAAGAAAAAAAGAAATATAAATATTTTTTCTGTCTTTTCTCGACCTTTCGCATTTTCTAGGTTTAAATCTTTTTACACTGAAAGAAAGAAAAAAATCTAAATATTTTTTCTGTCTTTTCTCAAACTTCACATTTTCTAGATTTAAATCTTTCCACATAGAAAGAAAGAAATAAAAGAAATAAGTACTATTTATTCACAAAAAAATCAAATTTTTAATCAATGCATCATATCCCTACAGATATGCTAAAAAAAAATCCGTGCGGGCCAGAGATGACCCTGCCACCGGATTCCACCTCTCGTACACCGCCGGTTAACCTCTCCTCTCACCGCGTTACCGCGCTATTAGACGGCTTAAATCGATTATACAATATTTTGTAATATCCCGCGTAATCTTTCTCCTTTTATTTCAACGGTAATCCATATCATAAGCGTAGCTAGATATTACGATGGGGTTAAACCAGCTCAGACATCCAGCGTAGGGAAGACAAAGCGTTACGCAACGTTCCGCATTTCCCCTCCAACCGAGCAATCCAGTCACAGTTAGAGGAAAAGGAAGCGGAGTGGCGCCTTCGAGACTTGCACGAGCTGGCGAAATGTCCCGTTCAGGAGAACGATCGTTCCACGTCGCTTGCTCTGCCAACCAGAAGAAGAAGGAGAAGAAGAAAAAGAAGAAGAAGGAGAAGCAGACGAGAAATTGCAATATATATATATATAGTGACGTAACCAAGAGACACGGCCCGTTGACTCGACCGGCTGCGGCTCTCTACATGCAGGTTATCAACACGATTGCGCGTTGTAAACGACGCTCAGAGGCATACGGCCGAGTGGTAGGAGTCAACGTACTGCTCGACGACGACCGGCTACCACCGGCAGAGAATATCGATGAAGGAGAGACCGCCACGGTGGCGCAGTGCCGGTGTTCTTCTCTCCTACTACTAAACCACCCTCTCTCGTCCTCGTGCCAGCCGCATGCAGAAAAGCTGCTGCTGCGTGTCAAAGTCGAATCACACTACGTGACAGCTTTTGCATTCTTTCGTGTTCCTCTGTTCTCCATTTACCATCCACGATATAATCACCGTTGCTGCTCTCATTTTTTTTCCTATAAGGGGATTTTAATTATATGTCTGTGTATAGGTTAGGTTACCACGTAAGCTACATTCCGAACGATTTTGCGTCGATCGTTTTGACAGTCGACGTGGGTTGTTTGAAGGGACGTTTGTTACGAGGGAATGTAAGAAATTTTTAGAGGAAATTTGTGAATTTTTAGTTAGAGAGACTGAGTTTGTAGGTTAGGTTAACTCGTCGTTCGAATTGGAATAATTTTGTGACTGTTTTGGCAGTGACTGTTTGGAGGAAATTTTGAGGGATGGATATTTATAACGAGGGAATCTGAGAAATTTGTAAATTGCTATTTAGAGACAATAACTTTATAGGTTAGGTTAGCTCACCGTTCGAATGGGAATAATTTTGTGACGACTGTTTTGGCAGTCGTTTTGAAGACAATTTGGGGAATGAATTTTTTGTAGTAAGGGAATATAGGAAATTCCCATGGGAAATTTATTGTTAATTCGGTAGTTTGGTGCAGTTGAATTATAAATTTCTATTTAGAGACACTAACGCGGCGGACATTTCTGAGCGGAATGTTAATAAATATACCGGGGGGCACTGTTTTTCGGGGTTAATTTCGCTTACGAAAATAATGAATGGCACACACGCGAGACCTACTTCCACATGCGATTTTCGAAGTCGAAGCGCCTGCGGCTAGGTAACCTGATTTCTATCACCTGCTAGGGATTGAAATATTCCCCTGGCCAGAGTGCTGTTTCCAAGGTTTACGAATCCCTTTAATGTAGATCCGCTAATCTATGCTAAAAATAACAGTTAACCCTTCTGCGTGCGTTTCAAAGGCATTTTGCCTAACCTAACCTAACCTCGCAAGGTAGAATCCTTAATTAACTACTATCGATCGATCTTGACGAAAGTTCTGCACATGGTATTCTTATTCTTGAGAAAAACAGAAAACACTCTAAGAAATTTGTCAGATATGAAAAATAATTCTTCAACTTGACAATATCCACCTTTCTAAAAATTTATCATTTATTTATCTATTTAACGGGACTCAGTGCAACGAATAAAAATTAATCATAAGACGTACAAACTAAAATACAAAATACAAAAAAAGAAATACAATACTATTAATACTAACAAAAAGTACGAAAAAAAGATTGACAAAATTACAAACATCATTGACCACATAAAACTGTAGCGAGCCTCCTACGCTCTACCACCAGAGGGACCGGCTAATCACAGGTTCTCGCTAGTCCTCATAAAGGCTCCTATTTGTATATATACATCTTTTGACCTGAGTCCTTCCAGTCCCTTCCGCGTCTAAGGCACGGGTCTCCTAGAGAGCCTTACTGACGAGTAGTCGACTAGAAGGCCCAGGACGAAACGCTCTAACCTTTCCTTTTCCGCCTATCCTCCACCAACTTTCCTACATTAGCTGCAAAACAAAACACAATTCCCAAAACTTCCCTCCTACAAAAAATCTACAAAACTCTCTAATCTCAGCCCAATTTAAACAACCCCGTACAACAAACTCCTCTCGATTCTCTCTACCAAATTATAAACAATACATCCTCCTTCTCATGTCCAACATTAAACAAATCAACTAAAGACGAGCCAATCCCACAATTACAGCAAATTAACAAACACTCTAACAAGCCACAAAACAAGGGTGGCAAATCCCATTACTCCCCGTGCCCAACTGATCGTTAACGGAAGGCAATTACAAGTCAGCTAAAAAAAAAAATAGTCATTCCACAGCAACGTTCACTTGCTGACCAAGCGAAAGGGTTCGAGGTGTTTTCCCCCTTCGCCTGCGAACGAAGCTTATTACCCCGTTTTTGATCAGTGACTGAGCGAAAGGGTCGTTTGGCCGGAGTCTCTCGCCTAATTTAACCGGGCGTTGCGCATTGCAGCCGCTCGCGGCCAAGTAGTAAAAGTCAACGTACGTCCGACGGAAGAATGGTTGCACGTGATAGTGCATATCGACGAACGGAAGAGTGTCGCAGTGCCGGTTTTCTCCACCTCCTACCGGCGGGCTATTCGTGACGACCAGCTACCGCGAATTGTGTTAGAGGCGATTGTACAGAGAAGGTGACGGGGCGAAACACCCAACAAAACCCAAGTCGATAGCACGCCGCGCGAACGCTTATCTATGGATCGACCTTAAAACGTCACCGGCCAACGTGGCGATTCATCCTAAGATACGATTCGACAAATCGACGATCAATTTTCGCCCGGCTGAACGGCCACACGATGCACCAGTTTCAACCACCGCCAACCCACCTGTGTAATGGATAAGGCTCGAATAAAGAAGTGAACAATAGATCCGCATTGTGAAGAATTTCCACGAATTATTCACCTGCATAGTTTCGTTCTTTCGCTCTTCTGGGGGATGATTGGATCGATTTTTCATCGATTGCCTTGGAACGACCAGGGAATTGTCAGGTGTAGATTTTTTTCTTTTGCTTCTTTATGGGAAGACGAGAAGAATTTCTCATAGATAGTTTGGAATAATTAGCGAATGATCGGGTGCAGATTTCTTCTTTTGTTTCTTTATGAGAAAATGTGAAGAATTTTTTATCGAAACCTTCGAACGATGAGGGAATGGTCACTTACAGATTTTTTCTTTTATCGGTTTATGGAAAGATGTGAAGAATTTTTGAAAGGTAACTTGGAATAACGAGGGAAATGGTGAAATTTTGGGAAGTGTAGATTTCTCCTTTTATTTGTTTACGAGAAGATGTGACATATATTCGACAGACAGCTTGGAACGACGAGCGAACGGTCGTTACTTTTTCGGAGGGAATTTAGATAGCTTGGGTCGTTGATAGTTTCGAACGAAACGTTAAAACGAATTTCGCCCGGGCTGAACGGCCACCGTTCGACGCTGCAGTTCCGTGTAATGGATTTGGCTCGAATAAATACCGATCAATAGATCCCCAATTGTCTAGAGTTTAACGAATATCCATCTACACATTCTTCTCCCATTCGTTTACAAGAAGATATAATAAAGAATTAACACTCTCCAACAGAAAAATCTTGAGAAATATGAAAAAGCAATTTGAAAAAAAAAGTCCTCCAAAATGCCCAACTAAAATTTACCAAACAAACAAAAAAAAAAAGAACGTCTTTTCAATTTGAAAAATTTCACGTTTAACCAGCACTACAATATCTCCGCCAGCGAGAAAACAGAAAAACGCAACTTTTTCCTTTTTTTCCCAGCTCGCCCCGCGTCCCACTTGCCTAATTCGAGTTTCGCGGAAGGAAAATGGCAGGTTTTTGCCACGTCGACAAGGTGACCGAGGGAATTCGCCGAAAAATCGATACTCCGCATCTTTTTATCATCCCCTATCTGTTCCTAGGATGAGTACATACATATATATACATACACACACATATGTATATACACCGTTGGAATTTCTTGCGTCGAGCCGAAAGGAAGAGGAAACGATGTTACCATGGAGAAGTTATTCCATAGCACTTCGTTGTTGACCGCATGTCGCGATCTGACATTAAACTAATTTCGTCGTGTAATCGGCTAGCGTAGCATGGAAGCACAGTCGGTGCTCTACTTTCAAGCACACACACACTCAGAACAAGAGAGAGAGAGTTATCAGCGAGGATATAACAGAGGGAGAGATGTTTATCGCGACGATAGAAGGAAGTTCGTTTTATCGAAGGGATTGGACGCTAGGAGACAACCGGATGAAAATAATAGGAAAAACCTTCCCTCTCTGTACGCTAGTTTTTCGAGGCTCCGATCGCCTCCCTTTTTCTCATTAATTTTCACAGATAAAGGCCGCCCTTCTTCCTACACATTCCACTTAGCCTCGCGACCGATTACACGATCTAACGAGATATGTAATTAAGGAACAGCGACCATAAGCCGTTAATCTTCTCTTCGGATCTCCTTCTCTTTTTCTCCAATCCTTTCCTCCGTCCTTTCTACCTTCCCATTTTCTCAGACGCGAACCGAAAGTCACGGTGAAAGAAATTCAGGGGAGGAAGAGAGTCTCGGCGCGCCTTGTTAAGAAACAAACGCGAGAGGATTAACGTTGATTCGCTAGAATGCAATTTGCATCTACCACCTTCCCTCCCTACTTTCCACCCTTCGAGCCGCGGCTAATCAGGTTTACTGTCTCTCAACCGGGCTTGTTTCTGCCGCGGATTTACGCGATTCGTGAAATTACTCGAAATCGTTTCGCGACAAACCATTCAGACGGCTCGGAATATCGGCGATAAATTGTTTTATGGAGACTCCGAGGAGAATATGTGTGTGCTAGCATAACCTTCGAAACTGCACGCGAATTCTTCTCGTTGCTGTTTCAGCTCTCGCGTGTTTTATCGTTGCTGCTTTTTGTCCCTATTCTTTCTATGCGCCATTTTCTGTTTCTATAATGAAGCGGTGTTATCACCGTTGGTTCTATGATTACTGCTACATTTATTCGGTGTTTCTCTCTTCTTTTTTGTTTGTTTGTCGGTGCTTCAAAATGGTACACAAAATGTTTTACGTGTTCTGCGTGGAAAACTCGACATCCTAAAATATTGGAAGAAGCGAGTTCTTCTTCGCGGTACGTTTATGACACGTCCGATAAATATGATTTGGGGATGCCTGCGAACACCCCAGGTATAAATGTGCACACTGCCACCACGTTTTCTAGGCAGTTCTAATTGTGCGCCCGTCTTGTGAACATCGTCTAAAATGTAATTATTTACCTACCTTACTCCGCACGAGTCGTTTATTTAATGTAACCCCTCAACAGTTATTTACGCAATTCTTTTACCATTCCTTCTGCACGCTATTAGTATTATCATCGCTATCGCTATCGCTATTACACTACCGTGCATAAGTATTTGGACACTTTCATATTATTCGAAATGCAGGAAATAAAACTCTCTGATATAGTTTTGGCTTACGATCTTATCTCGGGCGACTATGTAATGTTTACAAATACTAATGAAAATAACATTTGACATGAATTGGTATAACGAAAAAGCAACAACTGAAATCGGTTAGATTATAAAATCGGGAAAATTATTACCCCAATGTGTCGTGCCAACGGTCGAACATGGAGGCTTGGGGATGCTTTGGTGCAAATAAAGTGGGCAATTTAGTGAAAATAGATGGAATTCTGCGAGTAGAAGAATATTTAACGAGGGCAGTATTTAATAATTTTCATTCATTTATTGGTAAGTTTATTACCATATATCTTGCACACCTCGACGACATTCATTATTGCTGATTATAGGTAGAAATATTGCAATATAACAAAGACGTATGAACCTTTTAATTAGATCGCATCGAGTGTCCAAGTACTTATGCACGGTAGTGCACATCAATTTTGCTTTCTGTAATTTTTTACTACTCTCTGTGTGCTTCCACAATATTTCTACACTTACTATTATATTTATTCAACGTTTTTTATCCTCTTTACTCTATTTTTCGTTATTTCAACGAGACTGTATTTTTTACTATTCTTTTACTATTCCTTCTACGCGCTATTAGTATTATCATCGCTATCGCTATACTTACTATTGCATCAATTTGGCGTTTTTATTCTCGATGAAATTTTCAGCGCGCGTATAATTGACATAGATCTACAAAACGTATTTTTTAAATTTTCATTACGAGCTCAGATAAAAGTGTTGTAAGTTCGCGATTCCGACTAATTGCAGTTTCTTCAACAAATTTTTTACACGTCATCTAGTAAACTAATCTTTCTAACTTCTCAAAAAAAAAAAAAAAAAAAAACATCATAGGGTGTATGAATACTTTCCTCCAATCACGTTTTACTTACGTAAAAACTCACTTTCGGAAACTCACTAATGGATCATTTTGACTCGGCTGGTAGTTCCAGTGTTAACCCAATATCATTGTTTGCATAAAATATTTCACTACTCCTCCAGCACGCTGTTCTCCCTTCCCACAATGAAGCCGCTAACCGCGCACACGTTACATTCATTCTCGAAATAACGGATCGTGCGTGTAACACACGTCCGTATGAAATATTTCCAACGAATTAATGCGATATCCCCCGAACAATTCTCGCGCGTGTTCAATGGGAACACGAGGAGAAGAGAAGAGACGTGAACACGCCAATTCCCTAACTCTACGATTTACGAGCCGTGGCTCCGAGTAAACCGCACTGCGAACAGTCAAACTACCCCCTTTTTCCTCGCCCTCTCTTGTCCGAATTAATCCAGGAGGCGTGAAGGTCGAGCATCGCGGCGTGTCATTTTTACTACACCCGTTGAGGAACGATAAAAACGAACGTCGAAAAGTAGGAGAGAGAGCAACAGAGAGCAGCGAGGCACGTAACCACGCCCGCTTTAAAAGAAAAAAGAAAAAAAAAGAAATCTCGAGCTTATCGAACCATTATATGGATATTTGTACGCATCAATTTTTTCCTTCCTTCTTTTTTGCCGCTGCTTCTCATTGGAACACTTATAACGTTTAATATAAACGCGAGCGTATATATTTCCCCCTGGAGATCGCTATCGTTGGTTAATAAACGTGGAAATGGTATGGTACCCGGTGAAATTGGAGGCAATATCAGGTACGAGGCTATGTTCGAATAAGCAAAGTAGGATATATATATACGTACGCGAAATAATTTCCGTACAGACTCCCTCCCGTCGATCAACGTCCAACTTCGTATCGTTCGTTTCTAACAATGTGCACGCGGATGATCGGTTCCTCCGATAATCCGTAATACGTATTATCGAGCGTCCATTTCTGATTTCCTACGCGAAGGGTCCAACTGCAAGGGAACTATTGGACATCGATGGAAGAAGAAAAAGTCGAGTTCGAGGCATAAAATTCAACCATGATGGTCCTTCCGTTCGTCCTGAAGGAACCGTCTCTCCAGGAGGAGACGGCCGAGAAACTTTCACGCTCGAGTAAGCCGACCTTTTTCCCCGAGCTGGAAAATCGAAGCAGCGAGCAGCAACACACCGATTCCCAGGAAAAGTGTGTTTGTTCGGCTGAAATTCGTCGACTTGCACGTTGAAAACTGTTCGAAAGGTCCTCGAGTTCCTTCCAATGTACCGGGTGTCTCCCGTGTCGTCGAGAGAAGTCGAGACACGAGGGGATGTTGCAAAGTGGAATTAGACAAAGTTTTGTAAAACGAAGTGCGTTTACATTACCGTTTCATTTTCTTACACTTTCTTCGAAAGAATTTTCAATTACACTTCTTTTCACACTTCCTGAAGAAGTCTCGAAGATTGGAATTGCATTTTGAAATTAGTCGCTGAATAAAAGGACATTTTTCCCGTTGGAAATTCGCCAGTCGATGTCGGTGCATTTTGCACACCCGGTAGACACGAGGACCGGGCAATAAGAGCCGTGCTATCGAGACCGATAACGCGTACCGCGTTGCGGAAACACGTGTTGTCTCGGGCGTAGACGGATAAAAGGAGGTTCGGTTATTCGAGGGAAGGAACGATCGATGAAGCTGTAAAGCGGTTTCCACGAACAAGCTGCTCGAACAAAAGTAACGCGTAGAAAAGCGTTTTAATGGACCGTCGCCGATGAAACGACCGAACGTTACGAGTTCCATTTCATCCACGATTCGCCCTCCCGTGGGAAGAGATCGATGCGTGGAAATTAGCCTTGGACAAACCGTTCTGTCCCGAGGAGAACAATACCGAATCGATGAAAATACATATCTGTCTCATCCATATTTCACGGTCGTCTTATGAATATGTCCTTTGAAACTCGCCAACGATCCTTCGGCTCTTGAAAGGTTGAAAAACGTAGCCTGGTAGCAGGCGAAGGAAGGTAAACTATCGAGCTTCAGGCCGTCTCGATTAGGAAGACAATAGATTGTCAAGCTCGAGTGCTAGTCAAACTTTCCCCTCTCATCCAATAAACCCACAAATCCCCTCTTTCTCGTCTAAATCTCTGTCGTGCATAGAAAGAGAGAGAGAGAGATTCTGATACACAGATAATATCAGTTCGACCGAGAGATAAAGTATGGTATAGCGACGAGGATAGGGGCGGCTTCTACAACCGGGGAATCTGAATAGCAAACTCGTGAGAATCGACTCGAGGAAGATGTGCTCGGGGAACCACTTACTTTCCGCTTCTAGCGACAAAGCCACGGCTCTTTCGGATTCTCGATCGTGCACCTCTCTACCGATACCGATACCAACTCTATCTCTCCTCCTCGTCGTCGTCGTCTCCTCCTCCGAGGAGAAGAATCCTAGAGAGCAGTCGTAAGGAGTAAGAGCGTGTCTAACCTCCTCTGTAACATTTCCCCTCCCCGGTACATCTCCACGAGAGATTATCGATCAAGCGAGGATCACAGGAGGTATCCTGTGGTACCAACAGCGGCGAGAGTAAGCACCGCCGAGTGTCGGATTGGAATTATTGGAAAGACACTCGAATTCGTAGACACTGCGATAAATACACTCTCTCCTCCGCGTGCATCCTCGTCTCGTTAGAGTTGCCGCAGAGAATACGCAGCGCCCCTGAAAACGCAACCTGAATCACGCGAAGAACGACAAATTGGTGAACGTTCTCTATACATTGTACGAAACATCCCCGGGGAAATAGAGTATAGGCCCTGTTAGAGATAGAACGGAGAGACGAAGTGTGATAAGAAACATAACGAGGTCCAGATGGGGAATTTCTCTGTCTCACCTTGTCAATCGGCATTGAAGGGCACGCACGACAGAGGTTCCAGAATGAACCAATCATGAGGCCGCAGTGTGTGGGGCAGTGGAACAGTAGTGACACACAGCCGCTGCGGTAGCGACGGGGCCGTTTAGACGACGCGACGGGCACGGTCGTCAGGCCAGGTTGATTTCCTCCCGAGGACGTGGGCTCCTCGGCGTCGACGATGCGGCTACACTTGCTTCACTTCCTCCTTCTTCTCCGCCACCACTCTCTTTACCACCACTACCACCTCCTCCACCTCCGCCACCTCCTCCTCCTCCACCGCCTCCTCTACTTCTTCTTATTCCTCCTCCCGTGGTTTCTTCTTCTCCTTCTTCGCCAACTTCTTTCCTCTTTCTCTCTTACTCTCTTCAAGGCGGTATTCACGCGAGCGGCGTTGAGATCGGGCGTCCGGCTTGTGCTCCCTCTACACGTACGTGTATTTGCGTGTGTA
Organism: Habropoda laboriosa; assembly: GCF_001263275.1. Taxonomy (NCBI): domain Eukaryota; kingdom Metazoa; phylum Arthropoda; class Insecta; order Hymenoptera; family Apidae; genus Habropoda; species Habropoda laboriosa. The sequence goes on along the minus strand of NW_017100190.1, from coordinate 1,662,684 downwards.
GATACGTTATACGCGCGTACGTGTATGCGTGTGTGTGTGTGTGTGTGCACGAGAGGCAGGCGAGGCGAGGCGAGCGCGCGCGCGTATTTCCAGTGCGTGCGCGATGGACGCAGCAGGTGCGCCGGTGTGTGTCCCCGCACCAGCAACGTGGCGTGGTGTGTCGTAACGACGGAGAGAATCGGTAGAGAAGAGAACAGAGAAAAAGAGAGAGAATATATGTATAAACGTGAGTGGAGATTGTGTGTGGTGGTAGAGACAGGTAGAGAGACGATGATATAAAAAAAGGGAAAGAAAGAAGGAAGAGGGGAGGGTGCAGCCAGCACACACAGGCTGCGAGGGTGCAGCCTTAGCGGGACTTTAACCCTTTGCACTAGTGCGTCTGCTCGCAGAAGGTAGCCGGACTCGATTCGATTCGACCGATTCGCATTATTTCCTCGATCGATGCTGTTTTCAGCAATCCTTTTCCTTCCTCTTTTCGTACGTACGTCGAGGTTAGGTTAGACACACTGGCGCAAAGAGGAGGAGAAGCAGGAGGAGGAGGTGGTGGATCGTTTACGAGAATTTGACAAATGAGGAAAGAGGATTGGTCAGAGGGAGAGAGTGTCGTTTTATAAAGAGTGGCCGACGGGAGTAATTGAATTAAAAAGGGAGTGGACGTTGCAATCAATTCGAACGGAATAAACTGAAGGAGAGGAACACACCGTCGTGTGAGAGAGAGAGAGAGAGGGGGGGAAATGTACCGGACAGTTGGATTTGTAACTGGGAAGAAAAGTTTCGTCGGACGGACCACTGGTGGTTCGTTGATAAAGTTTTCGATAAGTTGGCGAGAAAGGCGAGGTAGAAATTGAAGGAAACGAAGGGGGATAGCTGCCGGGAGTGGAATAGAAAAATGTAGGAAGGCAGGAAGGAAGGAAGAAGGGGTGGGCCGTGTTCGAGGCCTACCACTCCATCGTCTCCGTCGTTAGGATTTTTCGCTTCCTTCCCGTCAACGAGTGAAAACCGTGTCGAAGCCTCTCTTGGTTCCTCTTCTTTCCAGATATCAAAACTTTCACCACTTTCGTCGTCGACCGCGTTCTTTCCTTATCTCTCTCTTTCTCTTTCTTTAAATCCCCAGAACAGAAAACGTTACTAACCGTCTCTCTCTCTCTCTCTCTCTCTCTTTCTCTCTCTGTGCGTGGTCGAAAGAGCACGTTCTCTCTGATATCTCCGCGGGTTGCAAGAGGGAAAAAGGAAGGAAAAAAAGAGGTTGACAGACTCGCGCACCCGGCGGCGTGTTTCGTGGTGTCACCCGGCTGAAATTCACCGCATCCGGAAGCAATCTTTTCGCGTGCGTACTATTACGGTACCGTGAGTGCGTGTTGGTACGCGCGTGTGCCCCGGAACGAGAGCAATCGGAGCGGCCTTGGTCGATTCCGACGCGACACGCGACGAGCACCGTACACACGCACGCACGCACGCACACAGACACACACAGCGTGTTTTTTTTAATACGGAGGATAACCGAAGGTACGGAGCGATGAAACGAAGAAGAAGAGGAAGAAGAAGAAGAAGCAAAATGACACGGAGAACAACGTCCTGGAACACGTACCGGCCTCTGTCTCTTCTGACTCTCTCTCTCTCTCTCTCTTTTTCTCTCTGCGTAACCTCGCGAACACGATGCTTCCGAGCTCTGCTCGAGACTCGTGTGGAATTGGCTACTGGAAAGCCAGGGCACCAAACACCGCGGAGTGGAAAATCAAAGAACCAAAGATATAGACTGACAGAGATAGAAAGAGGAGGAAGAGAAAGAGGGAGAGAGAGAGAGAAAGGTAGACAGCAGACAGACAGACAGATAGAGAGAAAGAGAGAAAAGTACGAAAGAGATGTATGTATATATATGCCTGTGTGGATGTATGTATATATATATCTATATATAACGTATGTACTATATCGACGATGAGAATGTAACACTCGGACGCGTATTACGAACGGAATGACGAGACGGAGGGCAGAGCGAGAACGGAATCGTGAGAGGCACTGGTCCCACCGTCGCACCGATCGCACCGACGACGTTGCGTAGAGCGCCGCGTCGCCGGTAAGACGGCTCGACGGTAGAAGGGGTTGCGAGAGCGCAGGCGCCCGACCGGATCGGGTCGATAGTCCGCAACGTTACTCCCTGTTATCCCTCTCTCTCTCTCTCCCTCTCTTTCTCCTTCCACTACTACTGCACAACCTTTCTCTCACTCTGGCTCTTTCCTTTTTCCATTCGTCTTTCCCGCTGAATTTTCCCCTCTTTATCTATCCCCTCGTGTCATCTTCCTTACACCTTACAACAGACTTCGACTTCTCTCCCTATTTTTCACCATTTCTCCGATCCTTCCTTCCTCTCCGCCCCTCTTACGTCTCTCTCTCTCCCACCTTTCTTCTTCTTTTTTTTATATTTTATCGTTTAACCATCTTCGTTTCTCTCGGCTGTGTATCAAGAAGGTACACTCCCTTTTGGTCAGACCCCTCCCTCTCTTTCATCCTTTTGCCTGGCATCCTCACCCTTTCTCAATTTTCTTCCCCCTTTCTTCCTACCTCTCTCCTTCGCGCGATCGTTCCTTTCTCCCACACCCTTGCCCCCTCTCTCTCTCTCTCTTTCTATCTAGTTCCTTCCACCTGTCTCTGTCTGACTTCGTGCTTCGTCTACTCGCGTGTACTCCCTTACACCCTACACATCGCACATTCCGTCTTTCTCCCTGCCGTTTGGTGTACTTAGGGGTTTCTCTCCGTCTCCTTTCGATTTCCGTTCCCCTTTGCCCAAGACACCCCCCCTTCTTCGTCTTCGTGCACATACAGGACTGACTGCCACCACGCTACTCCCACCTAGGCCGCGTGTGTTTCCCACAGGTACGTGCATTTTCCAAATACGTTTTCACCCGTGACGAAAGCCGTGCCCTCGAGAAAGCTCGGCCGTACTACACCCACGATCATCCATCCTAGCGTTCCACGCTCTTCTCCATCGCCCTAGGATCTATCCCCACCACCTGAATCTCATTGCCCTAGAACCAGTTCCTATTTCCCCGCACCTACGTCCTTTTGCCCTTTGCATCGCTTTTCCAGAAATTTATCTTTAACGGACAATTCGATGATTTAGCCAGACATTGAGTTTCCTACCGCGTTACGTTCACTAAAATTTCCCAAATTCCCTCGATACAACCATAAGCGTCGAAGGAGCAACATTTCTCCTCTAAATATCAAATCGCCGTACTTTCGATAAATCAATTCCTACCGGAGACCGTCCAATTTCTATTCGGAAAAATCGAAAATCGTGGTACGTTGGAAACACTTGCCTCGCCGAGATAAAAGTAATGGCGCATACGCACGGTGGGACAGAGATTTCGCTACGCGTTATCGCGTAGCAGTGACGTTGAGGGAAAAAGACACGGGATTGCCTTGCGTAAAATTTCCACCGTCTTCTTATCCTGCCGAGCGAGCGCGATTTTCTCGTTTTTCCGCGACGCTTCCCTCCTTCTCTCTTCCCCACCCTGTGTACAGCGCGCGTTAGGCGGCACTCGATCCTGCGTCCTCTCCTCGCTCGCCCCGCTCCCCTCCACGCCGCCGTATACGCCCGTTAGTCGTCCCGTTCGCGTAGCCGGCGCCACTATGTCGAGCCAGCGTCGCGACGCCGCTAACCTTCCTGCGGATGCAGCTATAGGCGCGTTTGCGGCGTTTCGAACTTCGACACATCGTTCCTCGTAAAACTCCATCTTCCCTTCCTCTTGTTTTCTCCCCCTTTCTTTCTTTTCTCTTTTTTCTCTATACAGTTACCACGAGAAATATTGAGACAGCGAGAAAACGAGGATTAAATATCCGAGATTAAATAGAAATTGGGACGCCGATTAAGCGGGACCAGCCCTTATTTACTTATTTTTGATTACGTATCAATGTTATTTTATTACTTATTGTTAACTTTGTTTGCATGCTTAAACACACATTTGTATCCAAGACCGAATATTACATACGTTTTTCGATAAATCGTTTTTAGCTTCATTTTTTACGTTGTTCAGACCTGCTGAAATTCGCTTCTTTGGGACAAATTAATCCGGTCCCAATTAACCGGAATCCACTGCATTTGTTGTTCGGACTGTTTAACTGTGGCAGGTGAGAAGAGGTAATTAGACGAATATTTGGATGCTTGGTAAGAGTGGGATTAGGTTGGTACCACGTGGAATTGTTGTAATTCTAGGTCGAAATGGTAACGATTTTCGAGGATGAAAAGTACTGCACCTTTCATTTGTATTTGGTAAAATTTTTTTTTATCAACCCTCTACTGTCGAGACGGAGTCTCAGAGACTGATTCTATCTTTTTTGTTTTCTTTCGTTCCAGTTAGAACTCGGTATTATTATATTAGAATGAAATTAACACAGCCAACCACTCTGTTCTATAACGTCCATTAGGAAGATGTGTAATAACGGTAAATCGGTAAGAAAAATTGTCAGAGATGTTCTATATTTACGTATAAACTAACTGAAAGTTGAGGAGTTTCGTAGACTCCGTATCAGTCTTCACGTTCCAAAAACGGTGTCTCGACGGTAGAGGGTGACCCCTTAACACGAATGATGAACATTAAACGCCATTACGATTGCATAGTTTCTTCTTTTTTGTTTGAGATTGAACGAATTCAGGAGGAGTGATAATATTTGACGATCGGAAAAGTTCGTGCCCGATTTGAAAATGAAACACAAGCGGTGTGCGCAAAGGCACGGTTCGTTTGAAAATAAAATTAACCCCTTAACGTATGATTTCTTTTCGGACAGTGTATCTAAGCGTCAGCCATTTTACTGTTTCGTTACTGTATCAGGCAACCAAAGCTAATCGTCGCGGATTAGTGACATTTAGTAATCCTCGATCTTACAAATTAAAACGAAAGTTAGGAGTTTTCTCACATCTTCGCCGGAATCTCTGTCACGAGTCTCACTCGTTGTTACAGGTTAAAGGGTTGATACGACTCTGTTAAAAAGACGCTAATTTTGATAAAAATGGAATATTTCAGTTGGTACTCCTATGGGAGAAAGCTGTTAATTACTAATAATGCAGCTTGATTAATTTTGAAAATGGTAACAATAATTAGTGCAATAGTAATTTCGATAAGTTTCTATTACAACGTCGCCCAGGAAAATCCATTAAACCAAGAATAGTACCAACGGTAAACGAGGTTTCGCAACGAAAAAGCACCAACCCAATCCTTTCACGAGGCAAGCTTACACACAGTGTCCAAATATTTTCGGGAAGTAACTGTATATACACGTTACGATTTTCTTTTTGTGTTTCCATTTCAGAGCATTTAACGTCCCGTATTTTTATTTTTCTTCCGTTCCTTGCTGTTCCTCTTTCTCTCTCTCTCTATTTTTTTAGCAGGGAGAAGGGGGAGAGAAACAATGGCTGAAAGCCACGAGACGGTAAGTTTTGGAAAATGGTGAAAGCGGGGAAAAAACGTGAATTTGTTGAATAGACGAATAATGGCTAGGCCGATGCGCGAATTGAATGGGTAGGCGAGGCACGCTCGAGGGAATCGCGGGATCCACAGGATCATTCTCGATATTGCGTCCGTTCGATGGTACACCGGCCGATATTGCATATCGTTTCGGTCGAAAAACAGCTGGCCGAGACCAGAACACGGGGAATTTTAAGTGTAAAGGCGACACGGTTCCGGTGTTGATATGCTGCGATTTCGTACGAATAGCAGGGGGATTAGGGTTAATACCGGTGACGAAAGGAACGAACCCTCGCCGTTTCCCGAATCGTAAGCTTGAAAACGTGAACGATGTACCGAAGATTTTAGGGGAGGATCAATCTTGTTTGCCATTCTCGTCGTTCGTTGTAATTTTCGGGTTAAATTGATCACACTTCACCCTCGATTTACACGGTTTAATACGATTCAAGGAGATTTCGTTTCAGTTTTTTCGTCTCTTCGTTGTTTCTGTTTGAAGCAAGCTTAGACACGAAGAGTATCGAGATTTTGCAATTGGTACAGTTGATGGAAGCGACAGAGTGAGGTCGTAAATTGAAGCATTAAACAGACACTTGTTAACCCCTTGCCGTATAGCAACGAGTCAGACTCAAGCCACAGATTTTGGTAAAGATGTGATAAAAACAGTTAGATCGGTAACAAATATTAATTTTTATTCCAGTTTTCGATTTAATTCAGAAAACTGAAGATTGGCAAATTTAATTAATCTACAATACGTTAACTTTTCTTACATAATATAGTACTGAAATAGTAAATAACCGACGCTTAGATGCATTAGTCAGAAAGAGAAATCATACGTCAAGGGGTTAATGTTGCTGCTTCTGTGAATTACAATCTTTCGTTAAAGCTGTACCTTATTGAGCCTTCGTAGCTTCTGGTTAATACTAATTGCCATAAACAATTACTGAAAATACATCTGTTCTCAAAGATCAAGGCGCAGAGATGTTTTTTAAATACATTGCAGAGGAGAAGCAAATTTCGAATTACCATCGAACTTCAATGTCTGATCAATTTTACAACATCTCCATATCGCTTCCACCGACTGTACAATTCAATTTTCTTCAACTATACATCATTCTTCCACGTTAAATACGATTTTATCCCTAACCTAACCTAACCTCGCTGTATCGCTTCCACCGACTGTACAATTCAATGTTCTTCAACTATACATCATTCTTCCACGTTAAATACGATCTTATCCCTAACCTAACCTAACCTCGCTGTATCGCTTCCACCGACTGTACAATTCAATGTTCTTCAACTATAGATCATTCTTCCACGTTAAACACGATTTTATCCCTCGTAAGTGAGTAAACTGAACCCCTTAGATATGACAACTCGTCGCTCAAACTGCAACGCACGGTTTCACGAATTTTCCACCGCTAGCGTGTAAATACACAACTTACGAAACATGATCTAATCATTGATTTCAATGTCCAACACAGTACAGTATTCTAAGCCCACATATCCGCGATATTGATCTACACAAGAATTTCCAAGAATCTTTTCTCCCACGTCCGTAGTTACCGCTCTGTATCGCCTTTAGTCTCGACGTATATATACGTCAGAACCGCTCGAAAAGTTAACAATTAAAACCTCCACCACGCTAATCACCGAATCGAATACCTCGGTACCTCCGAAAGCAGACACAACTGCACAAGCTTAAACCATCTACGCAAGGTCCCTTTAAAAGTAAGAAGTGGAAAAAAAGGAAGACAGGAATCGAGGCGAAGGGATGACAACGGGGGGATGATCGTTACGTAACACCGCGTAATATATCCTGTTTAGCCCTGAAACGCTTATTTTCGTTGGCGGGAGGGACACGCCTGCCAACCATTCCCGAGCAGCACGTTCCCATCGACCCGGGGACTCGCTTTTCCAACGATATTCGCCAGCACGTAGACATTCCACGGTGTGTGCGTTAAATAACGTATTCGTGACCCAAATAATACACGAAATTTCGCGATTTTTCCCGTTACTCCTGAAGAAACACCCAGCCGGCGACCATTTCGGTTAGGCGAGTGTAAGTATCGACTCTTTGCGGCACTATTGCAGCCATTTTCATCCTCCTGGTGGGAATTATTTTTTGGTACCGCATGCTCCGGCAATTGTTGCCCAAAAAACTTGTAAAAATTGTTCAAACGCAATTGTGCAGGCAAAGAGACTACAGAGAGCGTTTAGAAGGTAAAAACGTCTCGCCGAGGATATCAGTTGGACAGCGAAGAGTTAACCGGTCGTCGGTATGGTTTGGTGAAAGAGGAGATCGATCCTCGCGGAAGTATCCAGACCTTGAAGCGTTAAAAATCGCATGGAAAGTTGTTCTCAGTTTGCGGAGAACTGTGTACGTTAGAAACGCAAATGCATCGTCTGCACACCTCGAAGGAAACGTATCCTCCTTCCTCCTCTCTCTCTCTCTTTCTCTCTCTCTCTCTATCGGTCTCTTCTCCACGATCGATCTAGCCAGGATTCGTGGTAGGAAGGAGGGTTGACGTATTCTCGCAGATTTTCCCACCAGGAGGAGTAAATTTCTAGGGTTTATGTATCGGTAGCGAGTTTAAGAGATTGAACTGTTTAATTTAATTAAGGTGTTTGGTAGTGTTGTAATTTAGGTATATATGTGTTTGTGTGTATGTTGTTGAAAAGGGAGTTTAAATTCGATGATTCGACGAGAAATCACGCCGGTTGATTTCTGTGGAAGGAGTTGGAGGCGAGGGAGAGATATGGAAGGATGGAAGAGAGAGAGAGAGAGAGGTTTGAAACCGATAATTGGCCGACGAATTCACGACGGTTAACGCGTTTATGTCAGTTCTACCCTTCAGCTTTCCATTCAGAAACGTCTAGCTCGGCTTTGTAATTAATTCGGGCCGTGGCTCGGCCGCAGCCGCGTCGAGTGGATCGAAACACGAAGTATCCGTTAGAGAAGCCCCAAGGAAGAAGTAGATAAAGCGACGACTGGGGAATGAACCGTTTGCCCTCGACGCGTCGAAACACTATTTCCCTTGCATTTAGTATCGATTTGCCGCATTCTCGCTGAGCAATTGTATATTCCGATCGATCGCTTACCGCCACCTAAGTAGATATATTCTTGAGAAATCCGCCACCAATTTGGATCCTCTCACTGCTTGCGTACACCGTGCTCTAGATATGTTTCTAGCTCGAATGCTTGCGTAGTCCAAGTGTTGGACTCTCGTGAAAGGGAGATTTTTCATGAATTTCAATTCCACTGTCTAATGTTATAATTTTGCAAAATTTGGAACTCGAATGCTTCCACTGTCTAATATTATAATTTTGCAAAATTTGGAATTCCAATGCTTCCATTGCAAAATTTGGAATTCGAATGTTTCCACTGTCTATTATAATTCTGCAAAATTTGGAATTCCAATGCTTCCATTGCAAAATTTGGAATTCCAATGCTTCCATTGCAAAATTTGGAATTCGAACGTTTCCACTGTCTAATATTATAATTCTGCAAAATTTGGAATTCCAATGCTTCCATTGCAAAATTTGAAATTCGAACGCTTCCACTGTCTAATATTATAATTCTGAAAAATTTGGAATTCCAATGCTTCCATTGCAAAATTTGGAATTCGAATGTTTCCACTGTCTAATATTATAATTCTGAAAAATTTGGAATTCCAATGCTCCATTGCAAAATTTGGAATTCGAACGCTTCCACTGTCTAATATTATAATTCTGCAAAATTTCAAATTCAGATACTTCCACTGCCTAAATATAATTCTGCAAAATTTCGATTCGCATGCTTCCACTGCCTAAATATTATAATTCTGCAAAATGTCAAATTCAATCGTTTGCAGCCTAAACCTTCTCCTCTCACAAAATTGAGATTTCACACAAAATTCGAACTCGCAACCATCCATTACCTAAACGCTATAATTCTGCAAAGTTGCAGCTTAACAAAAATTCAAACACACCCGTCGCCTAAATACAGCAATTTCACAAAAGAATTCCAATAATCAAACGCTACCTCCCACCGCAAAATTATACTTCGAAAAAAAAAATTGCAAATTAATTTCTTTCACCAGCGAGAAATTCAATATTCCCCGTAAAATATCGACGTCCATCCATTCCAGAGAGACACCCTCCACTCTGGTTCCTCGATTTTCGTATGCAGATCCTGCCGCGCGAGAGAATAGAGAGTCCCCGGTAGAATTAATGATAAGCAATTATCACGAAATTCCTCCATACGTCATCGGGAGGCGATCGTCGTGCTCGAAACGAGAAAGAAACCGTACGTGCACTAGACACGCGAAAATTTATACTTACCTGCAGGATAAATATTTATGATTCCAATATGGCCGTATCGTGTCGAGTGGCGTGCAAGCTAAAGGATAAAGCGTTCAATTTTATATATATACATATACACATACGTATCACCGACCAACCAACTATTTGCAACTATAGGATACAGAGGAGTTGGGGAGTCTCTATCGTGTATGCAGGCACGAGTTTCTGTTTTCTCTCGACATGCTTCCAAGACTTGTGTGTATTTTCACGTATATAATGTACAAACGTTAATTCAACATAGGCAGATGGGTTACAAAAACGCTACACGGTATATAAAATTACACCGGGTGCAGTTAATCGCTTCCGTCGATGAGAAAATTATTTTCCCCAGGAGGAAAATTCATTTTTGGTAACTGGTACTCTCGTTTATCTCTCGATAAATATTTCATTCTACCACGTGAAGCAAGAACGGCGTACTATGCATTTCACGAAAATAATTGTCTAAACGAAATGTACCATCCCATTTCGTATTAATCGTTGTTTTTTCCCCCAACCTTCTATCGATGTATCTCATTTTTTTTTTTCTTTGTCGAAATTAACGTTTCTTCGATTCGACAAATTCTTTCTACATTTCGGTACGAGTCACAGGCTACGTACCAGGGTCTAATGTTATATTTACAGAGGAAAAGTGCTCGAAATTCCTCGTCGTATTTTCTGTAAAACGGTGAAAAAACCATGAGAAACAATTGAATAAAGAGAAGAGCGGAGCGCGGCGTCGATACAACCTATATACCGGGTGTCCAAGTTTTTTTTGCCGGCCAAACTTTGCCGGTGTATTCTAGGGTTATAGGCGAGGAAAAAATGTTACGTGAACGTAGGTGGTTTGAGGCTTCGTTAAAAAGTTATAATACGAAATGGGAAGGAAATGGTAACGGATTTTGAGGTTATGACGCACAATAGGAATAGATCTAGCCTGTTTACGCGAGCTGTGTTTACCGTCTGAGGTTGTTCAAGGTGTGAAGTGTAACTTTTGCCGGTGGTATTCTCGTCTTGTGTCATAACAACCATAAGTTCGTTACCATTCCCCCCGTATCTCGTATTATCGCTGTAACTTCTTAACGAAGCTTCAAACCACCTACGTTTATATAACACTTTTCTCTTACTTTTACCCACAGAACGTACCGACGAAGTTTCATCGAAAACAATTTACGACACCCGGTATGTTGCAAGTAGAAATGCAAGAAATATAGATATATATCAATTGTCAGTTATTAATTTCACGTGGTACAACTTACTAGCAATCTACACGAATCGCTCTAGTTACAGAGAATTTTGCCAGACGATCAAAGGTACTTATCGCTTTATCTGTAACATTTGCTTTGTACACGACAACGAGGAGAAGAGAAAAGATTGGCGAAATTCTTCGATGCTCGAGAAAATTCTCTTTCTAACGGCGGCCCAGCGGAGGATTATGTCGAGTACGAAGAAACAATCTATACGTACGCATTACAGCGGACAATTATGCCCTCTTTAAAAACGTGATTAAACCACTCCTCGTCTCATCCTCGATTCTTCAGTTATCCAAAAATAGCCGTCGAAACAAAAAAGAAAATCCTTCTTTATCTCCTTTAAAGCTCCGCTAAAGTTCCTCGACGTGGCCGGAGATGACGTAGAGCGAGGGAGGGGGAAAAAGAGAAGAAAAGAAAAAAAGGAACCAGTTCCAATCTTCGTATATCCGTTTGATCCTCGCGCGAACAGCGAACTGATTGCGGTTAATTACTGTAATTGCGCCGAAAAGGAACGGGTAGGAAAAAAGAATACACCGCGAGCTGCGTCCTCGACGACGCAGCGGAAAAATATAGAGGAGGAAAATTGTTCCGCGACTTAAAAAAAAAAAAAAAAATAAAACGAGTAAGAGAGAAAATCGCGGTTGCGGAGCGTTAGTAGCCTCGCATTGTTGTTTACATCCTAAGCAGGTAACCGTCCTAATTTCCCTTGGTTAATTGAAGGAGGAGACAAGTTACCCAAGAACGCGCGGCGGACGGTTTTCCGTGCCGTGCAAAATTTCACCAGGTACGTCACGGCTGGGAAAATAATGAAATTATAGGACATTATGATATCTAACAAAGAGCAGACGTCGCCGGGGCTCGATTCAATTCCTCCTCTCCCGAACGCCGCGGAAATCCTCACACCAAGGCAGCAGCAACGGCCGCCGCCGCCGCCGAGGCTCGTTAAAAATGAATCGAGCCTAGAGGCGGCAAGTCTATGCAACGCGCAAGTGGGTTAATTAAAATCTTCCAACAGCCGCAAGTGTCTCTCCCCGGTACTCTGTGATTGTTTTCGTGGATTTATCGCCGATCGACCGGACTCGATCGCTAGGAGGAATTAGTATTAATCGTGGTAGACAATGAGGAAACTTCTTCTTATGCTAAGAGGAGAAACTTATCTCGCGTTAATACCGCTGCGCCACCTCTCGTTCGAACGATCATCGTTTCGGGGATACAATTCGAAGGGGACGAAAGGGACGAGAGAGAGAAGATATGGGCCAAAGTCTGAAATGATTTTATTGAAAATGTTGGGTAAGATTCGACGAGGCGTCTTGGAGAGTTTACAAGAGCGAATTAAAGACGTGGTTTTATGCTCCTTGGGAGGATTCCAAAGGGGGGAGTTCTTGAATTTGGTTATCCGATAGTCAGGTTTAACCCTCTAAGTGCTGTGGTTACGTGTACGTACACCGACGTTCGTATTTTGTCCATCGTACGTTTACTTACTTTCACCGAGCAAACAAATTTTCTAGCATTTTTACTCGAATCTTTTTTACCAACGGAAGGTATTCAGAGAGGTTATGACGTTCGATCTACGATTAGATCGAGACTGAGATAATCTTACAATATTATTAATATTGCAAGTGCGTGATAATCTTGTAATATTCAAGTCTACAAATAGGTTGAAAAATATTTTAGGTACAGGTGATATTATTTAGCCGGCATTAGTCCGTTTTATATTTACTTACTCTAGGTAAACGAATTTTTTTAACCTGTTAAATGTAGAAGATTTTTATTCACAAATATTTAGAACACGATAGTTTATCTATCGAGAGATTATTCAGCTTTAACTGTACTCTCATATCTCACATTTGCAAGAACAAAAATGAAGAATAATTAATTATAACTTTCGTTCATTTTTCATTAATAAACTAGAGAGATTTAATTTCTGTTCGAGTGGTGAACCCAGTTAACAGGTTAAAAAGGAACACAAACTCTTTTTTTTATCCGTTATACTGAATTTTTCAAAATGGAAATGTTTGAAAAATATCTTGGTTAGAGGTTAGGTTGGGTTAATATAATGTAGTTCATATTTGTCCACCGTACATTCATTTATTCTACCCGCCATACTGAATTTTTTCATAATAAAATAGTTCGAAAAAAAGATAATATAATTTACAGTAACGTCTCGTTGTATATGTACTACATACAGCGCCGTACACGGATAAGCGTTACAAGTAACTAAACTGATCCTCGAAGGGTCAATTTGCGTCTGAAATTAGCCGAACAACGCGTGTGAAATGGTCTAGAATACATCGGTTATCGATTAAATCCGGTGAATTTGTTTAAATTCTACGAATAAATTCGCATTCGATTATGATTCCCGATACGTTTCGAACGGGCGTTTAATTCCGGTGTTAATTAGGCTGGGCCAGAGGGAGAGAGAGAATAATAGAAGGAACGCAAATGTCGACACGCGAGGTTCGATAAAGCGTGGCGTTGAAACGCGTCCGCACGCACGCATGTACCCTGCGCGGATGATAAGTTACGCTCGACTTCCGCTTCCGTTCGCTGCAGCCACGTACGGCACCTGCCCTCGAATTGCATGAATTACGCTCGCATCCAGCAGCAACGCGTCGGTGTCAAACGAACGAAAAGGCAGGCAGAGAGAGAGAGAGAGAAAGGTGGGGGAAGGAGGAGTGGGGGGAACCACACGCCATATGTCGTGAATTTATTTTTCGTTGCTTCGACAATTCCGTTCTCTCTTCGTTCCCTCGTTCATTTTTTTCTATTTTCCATACTTTTTCCCCGTTCCCGCCGTTTCCTTATCAATCACGATCGAAGCGTCAAATACAGAAACGCGTTTAATGGTAAAACGAAAAAAAAAAAAAACAGCTGACTGATGTATAAAAACGTGATTCTAGGTGAAATTAAGAAGAGAAAAAAAAATATATAAGAATAAGGTGTCCCCGACGGATTCATTTTTTCACATAGGTAAGCCAATACGGCTTTGCCAACTTGTGCGCCTACGAGACATAATAGCAAGTGGTTCAAGTGGACTGCAGAAGTGGAATTGGTGTCGTCTTTTGTTCTCGCCGAATCAGCACCAACCTCTTTTTCTTGGCATTCTTAGAAATCAATACGTGCTTCCTAAGTTGCTAATACACGCCAGAGGCCTATCTATAAGTCTGTATTATATATACACACACACACCGTTCGGCCACTGGCGAGAGAGAAATCGTACGGTTTTTCCTTTGCCCGAGCCCCAATTCTCCACGACGAGTTCTTTTCAATTTGCCTGATGAAATAATTCAACCATTTCGTGTCTTCCTTTTTTCTCGTGTGCTGTAGAACATCTTCTATACTTCTTCTATGTTTTTATATATATACGTGTATGTATGTGTGTGTCTATATATACACACACATATATACACACACACACATAGTTAGAAATGGAAGCACGCAAACTTGAAACGTATCTAATTTGTATAACGTGTAAAGGAGCAATTGTACAGGTGCTAGGAATTACATATCTACTCGAGACTGTGTTCTTGGGATAAGGGTGGGGGGTATACAAATGCAGGGCCCGTAAAAAAATAAAACGTAGAGCTTTCTTTTTTTATCTGTTCGGTATATATATATATTGTTCGTCCATGTATGTATTCCCACGGAGCAATACATCGTGTAAAGTCCCTTGTGATTGCGGGAAACGCGGATAAAAATAACGATCGTCCTTCTCTTCTTTCGTGGAAATTTGATCGCGTACGTATCGATTCGATGTATTTAGGAACGTCAATGGAAAAAAGTATCATCGTGCAATTTTAAGTTTTTTGTCAAAGAGATGTATTAGAAAAGAAAAAAAAACATTGCAAACAAAAACGAGAGGAAAAAAGAAATAACGTGTTGATAAAGAAAATGATATCGATATCAATCGAGATAGATAGAATCGAAGAGAAGGACGGATCGGTATGAGATAAGCGTTTGTCAAATACTGCCATCGGATGAATAATTTATCGCATACCGAATAGATGGGAAAAATCCGAATATCGCGCGTAGAAGTAGAGAGAACGCCGTAGAAATATGCAAATCATTCGGTCGTTTCGGCGTGGTAGCGTATTAAATCACAGGAGGAACTTCAAATGAAAATTGCATCGTGACCGGCACCGAAGCATGCTTGCACCGATCGATCGTTGCAACCCATAACACTTCGACCATGCATCAGTAAAGGTGAACAAACCCTACGTGTTTCAACTGTCGAGACATCCGCGCCACATAACCTACTCTGCCTGTAATTCACGACACTTTGCAACTTCACACTCGTCTTTTCGATCCGTAAACGCGAAATGTTAACAAAGTGTAAACCACGATCAATCAGTCTAATCTAAGGTATCGATTATTCATACGCGACTAGTATCGAGACTCGTAAGTAAAACGAAATATGTATCGCGAATATCGAAAGACGCTCTCTCGTATCGCACTCGACTCGACTCGACCATAACATGGCCGTTCTGTTCGCAATGAATTAACGTTTCGTTTCGCTCACTCACCAGATATTGCTTGCAATGTCTTTTATGCTTAACGGTGCAGCGTTTCTTCTTTTTGGAGGCACCCGTGGTCAAACCATTTCCGGGCTTTTCTTTGTGTGGAGTCGACAGGTTCCCCTTGTTCGCGGGCATCGCCGTGGTTATCCTCGGTCGCACGGGAGAAAAAATTGGGTCGTTCTACCTGTCGACCGCCGCCACCGAGAACAGATGCACCTTTTCGGTCCAGCGACGAAAGTGATTGATAACGGCTCGAAACTTCTCTCTCTCTTCTCGATATATACGATACACACGTGAGCGATAGTACATGTGTACATATAGCTACTGGATATGCGCAAGGGCACTGGACTACCCTGAGCTGATTATTCGAGGCCACGCCTCCTCCCGTCTTCCGACCTTACACGTAACTACCGCCCCTTTCGAATTTTCAAAATTCACGTACAACCTGTTATCTCGTTCGTTTTTCTTTTGTCGTCACGTACCGGCCAATCGTTGGGTAGAATTTCGTGGTCGTGTTGTTGCGAACTGTGAGCTGTACGTTATTATCTGCAATTCGAAAACGATGAAACCTGAGAAAAAATATGTGGGGGATGTGTTTGTTAGATACCAAAAATGTACTCGGCCCTGGGCATTTAGTAGCGCCGCTGGCCTAAAGTGGTAAATCACTTAACTACTAGGTATGCTATGAATGTGTATTATGTGGAATAGGAGATGGATTTATTTGCTTAATGCAAATATTGGTCGAGTTCGGGTGTTCCGTTATCGAAAGTATACGCGATCGGTGCTTAACGTTTCTATGATCGTTAAAAAAAACTTTCCGTTATTAACATTCGTTGTTTCACTTGAAAAATTAATCTAGTGTATCTTAAAGCGTCTTTATAATTCAGGTTACACTTTCAGATCGTTATTATATTTCATATAGCGTGAACGACAACGTTAAAAGTAACGTGCACGTTACACGTAATTGTTCCATGGTATTTAAACGAAAGCAAAAGATAGAAAACTTGCACCTGTCATTCGTTGCATAATTATCAACGTTTCGCAGCAAATTATCTTGCGGTTTTCTAATAAAAACACGCAGCACAAAATGTGATGAAAAAGAATGTTTTTTTACCGACCATCTCTGGTTTTGGTGTCTTTGGCTGTGACTGGTAAGATGGCGACAGACATCGTTTACGAGAAGGAGAGAATGAGAAAGAGAGGCGTGCAACGGAGATAGTTGGAATAAGTTGACCTGTGTCTCCGCGGTCGAGCGCGCTTGTTCAGCTCGAAACGTCCGAGCACGAAACGTTACGTTAGTTCGTCGTAAATTGAGTTACGTCTCGTCGTATCTGTCGTGCTACGGCTCGGACATCGTATCGTGCAGCCCCCTGTGTATGTATGTGTGTGTCAATGATTCGTTATTAACGGTGCAGTTCGGCCTGATACATCAGAAGATAAATTATGATGGTCTGATCGCGGTTCCAACATGACTGTGGATTTCGCCGACTACTTTTGGGTGAGTGTCTTCACACTTTTGTCCTAGAATGTCATCCTCGGTAGAGATTTAGGTTATGTACAGAGAAAACTTCTCTCCCTTTCGTTTTCGTTCCATCTCAAGCAGAAATTCTCAACGAACTTCTCGTGACCGTACCTACGTCACGACATCGTAACATTTTTCCTACAGTTAAATATCATCACGTTTCTCTCAATGAAATTTATCGTTCTGTCCTTCTTCGACTTTATCATCGTCATCTCTGTTCCTCTCTCCTTTTCTCCATGTTACGCGGCACGCTTGTCTTTACTCTCTTTTTTTTGCCAATGCAAGGTTACGCTTGCGTTCACCTCCCTGTCATCCTAACTTCGTATCATCACATCGCGACCTACGTAGAAAATCACTGAAGTACGAGAGAATGCGTGTTAAATTGCACGTTGACATGTGCACTGCGTTTTACGTATGTGTTTAGAGCTCAAGTGTAGAAGGGAGTGGAACTGCTGGCTTTGTTGCAGAATCCTGAGATATCTTTCTTCGTGAATTCTGTCTTTTCGTTGTACTTTTAACTTTAATTGGTTTATATTTCGTATTGTATTATTTTATATATTTTAGTATACTATAAGTTTTGTTAGTTTAAGTATGGTACATTTGTTTGAATACAATTATAACAAATCTGTTGAATGAAAGACATCATTTGTAAACAGGTTGTTGCAATTTTTTAAGTTCCTTCCTTTGCATAGAAGAATTTTAATAATAAAAAGATTTACACGTTTCCCATGAAGTTATTATAATGATGTTAGTTTTATGAATTTTTGGGAAGACGTGACATTGTCTTCCTGACAGAAGCATGGTCAGATAAGATAGCTACTACTTCCTTTGGTTTCTCTTAAAGTTCTATCTATTGGAGATTATTATGTGTAGCATGCAATGCTAATGCTTTGAATAATATATAATTAAATTTGTACAAAATAAATATCTTACTGTATCATTTAAAAATGTATGAAAATAAAAAATGTTTATTGATATTCCATAGTTTGCTGTATTTTTTTTTTAAATTGTATTACAAAAAGTGTAAGCTCTAAGTTATAAATTGTTTTTACTAATGATTTCACTTAAAACACTTTTCTTATTCTTCGTTAACAAAGTCTTTGCAAAAATTAAACTATGGGTCATGAGTGGCAAGTAATATGTACAATAGGATGATAAGAGTAATAATATGTAATGACAGCTTATTGTACCGATGTCACTCAAGAGTCCTACTCTACGTGAGTTTACAGCATGATCAGGGTTCAAGTGTTAAGTGGCTAAGTGGTCTCAAGTATAGTTTTAGTATATCTCTTTCAGACATGATATTCTAATTGCACATGAAATTTCTTTTCCTTTGATATAAAAATCTTGATTTTAATAATTATGAGAAATGTGTGTCTTACATATTTGTTAATAAATCTAAGAAAATAGAAGCCAGTGTGAATGAAAAAAAAAATATTGCATTAAAATGGTTGAAGGTGGTTCAGTTAGGGTAAAAGATAAATTTTTTATAATTTAAGGGCGAAAAGAATAATGGATTTGACGTGTTATATCATAACATGAAGCATGGTGCAGTTGCAAGCAAGGAGTTGGCTGAGTTTCTAAAAGAACGATCGACCATAGAAGAGAACAATTACAAGGTCCTGAGTAAGCTGGCCAAGCAAGCTGGCAATAGCAGTAGTACTCAAGGAACTTTTGCACCTGTTTGGGCTGCCTTAAGAGGTGCAGCAGAAAAACTTGCAGGCTTGCACTTGCAAATGGCCCAAAAGGTCACTGAACTAATAAAAGATGTATCAAAATATACAGATGAATTGCATAAGAAACACAAGGCTGTATGTAATACTTTCTTTATAATCTTTATACTTAGAAATAAGTGGAACTTTGAGATTATATTTTTAAATAATTGTGGGTTATATTAACATATAAAGAGAATTTTTATAATAATAATAGTATATTTTTCTATTTGTTGTATTTATTACAACTGTTTATCTTATTGTAGTATGAATCATTTTGTATATTTTGTGCCTTATCAGTATCCGCCCACAGTCAGGTCACTAGGTTCTCTCAGACAGTAGTATCTGTAAAGATATACAGATAATACTTATCAAATCAAAGTGATAAGTAATTATTTTAAATAATTAATTAATTAACATGTC
>NW_017100190.1:1642908-1643242 GCF_001263275.1 Habropoda laboriosa | reverse complement strand
TTGTTAAAAAAATATTTAAAAAAACATACAGGTAAAAGAAGAAGAATCATCTACCTTGGAAATTGTACAAAGTATACAGAGTATCACTGTGACATTACATAAGGCAAAAGATATGCGCATGCAAAAAAATCTTGAATTGGATAAATTGAAGAAAGACAATGCCAGCCAAAAAGAATTGGAAAAAGCAGAAATAAAGTTCAAAAGAGCACAGGATGATTATAAGACTTTGGTTGATAAATACATGATTATAAGAAACGTTTTTCAAACCAAAATGACTCAGGCATGCAGGGTACTTATCCTACTCATCAATCTTATGTAAAATTTTTTTTAGGAA
>NW_017100190.1:1637722-1642839 GCF_001263275.1 Habropoda laboriosa | reverse complement strand
AGGAGACACATTTAAAACATATGAAGGAATTTTTAAATATCTATGCAGATGTTTTACAATCAAATCATGAACAAGTTGGCCAAGTTCATATTGACTTTAAACGTCAGTGTTTGGATATGACAGTGGACAAATTATTAGAACAATTTGTACAAAGCAAATATACAGGTTTAGAGAAGCCAGGTAATAATCCTTGTAACATACAGCTTGGAGCTTAACATTTTCTACATAATCTCCTCATCATATTAGGTATGTTTGAATATGAAGAAGTCATGACAAGTATAGGAGAAATGACCAGTCATTCTCAATCGGAAAGCAATGTTGAAACACCTAAGGAAACATCAAAAGGAGCCAATGGAGAAACAGGCGTTGCTGGTAACACTCACAGTTCAAAAAAAGATCAGGGATTAAAGGGGGAGGGTTGTCAGGTGGATGAGGAAAAGGGGAGGGTACAAGAAAAAGAAAATGAAAGACTGAATGAAAGGGATAGAGAACTGTCACATGCACAAGCCACCAAGGCTTCCCGCCGTACTACCTCGCTACTCAACCTGTTCATGTCCAACTCCCAGGGTAGGTTTTTAAAGTTGAATAGAATTTACAGAACTTTATTCTCTTTTAATTGCAATAGTTTTTATCTACCTTGGTATAATGTATTTTCAGTTAGTATACAAATTGTTATCATAAAGTAATTAAAATAAATTGCAAAAGTGTTGCATTTAATGAAATAGTTAAAATATATTCGTTTTGAAGTTTTTAAAGTTAACATCTAGTTTAAATTCATTATGTCTTGGTAGATATATTTGGCAGTTTTTATTTATCACATCAATACCATTTGACTTTTCACATATGTACACTTGTTCAAGTTATTTTTAGCACTCAATCACAAATTTATCGATCTAGGCATATGCGAAACAAATTTATTGACTTATGCTTATGTGGTTGTGTTACAATGCTTGTGCATTATAATCTAACAATAGGTGGAGGATGACATTACAAGTTGTTGTGTATTCCAGGGGGTTTACATATATATATTTGTTTTGTCTATGTTAGTATTGTCTAAGTTTATACACATTTTTTCTCAATAAAAGGAGTAATATACTGTGAGCAATATATTATTCCATTTTGTTAATATTTTTTTATTATGAGGTCATTGAACCTGTTTTAATACACACTGGACAATAAAATAATATCACTTAAACATGAAAACATATCAATTACACCCCTCTGGAGTGCTACTTATGCCACTGAAAGTGCAAACTGTAATCAAATTTTAATAGATATAAGTAATATATGAAATAGCAAGATGAAGAAAAAAGGGCCATTGGAGGCACAGATTATTGAAAGATATAAGCAATGAGTGTTGTTTCAGACAAACAGAAGCAAGCAGGGTCTGGTTCGGCACCTGCAACTCCTCAGGGGAACAACCTGCCTCCTGCTGTTCCACCTCCCAGCATCTCCAGGAACCCTCTCAGAGGATCTAAATGTAACTGCTTACATTGTGATTACCTGTACCCTTACCATATCCATTACACGCATTTTAGAGTACTTATTAGACTTTCGGTTATGTGGTACTATTCTATACATATACACACATACAAAAAATTTTCTAAGATATTGCTTTCTTTGGTAGTTAGTTTGAAATGATTAAGGTGAGGGTATATCATTTGTAAATTACTATAGCTTTCTATAACTTTTTTTCGAAACTTTATACAAAGTATAATGAAAAATAATATTGGTGTCTGTTAAAATTAACAGATCTTTGAAACTTTAATGAAAAGTATTAAAAATTTGTCTTATTACTAATAATATCTAATTTGAGGTCTTACCAATTTTATTTACTTTAATCAATTTTTTTTTTAATACTGATTATATGTAATTAACTATAACGGAAATATTGAATTTCTTTGTCCAATTAAAATATAACTAAATAACAAAACAATTGCTCAAACAGAAATTAATGAAAAAGAAGTATTTTTATATAGTTTTAAATGACCATCTTCAATCAAGCACTCCTTTTATATACCTTTATCTTTGTCTTGCTCTATTGGTTATTCTCTATCTATGGTATTTGGTAACAGTTTCATTACCATAGTTCTTTCAACATAATATCTTTTATGGTCATACAGGATATCTGGTTAAATAAAATATCTGGTGACTTACAGTGGTAACGCGTATTATGGTTCCTCCACTCTGCACTCTTTTAGATCAGCAGTGTACGTATATTAACATTGTTTAAACACATTAAATTAATGTTACATGCATAGAGTCACATTGTAAGATAAGTCATAATTTATTGCTAATTCACAGATAATTAGAAAGATACTTATGTAACATTGATTTACTAAGCCTGTGAAGCATTATTTAAAATATTTCTTCGCTTTGACATACATTAATTCACGTTAGGGTGTTTTACGAAGGTACGTTAGCGGTCAATTTATAACAGATTCATTTCCCGTAGACATACGTTCAATTCTATAGAGGGAAGAAATATTTTTTCATTTATGTTTGACTAACACTGAAACAAGCTTGCTTAGACAATAGGCTATAGTTTTAGAATTACATGTTAAACTAACAGGTAACTTAACATTTTTTTTTTTACATAAAGTGTTATTTATATATAAATTGTTTTTCTAACAATCTTTTATGTAAATTTGTATCAAGGGGTTCTTCTATCAACACGACACATTCTGAAATTCTTTAATATATTTGTTTGCATTTATGCTCACTCAGTGGAAAAGACATTGTTGATTTAATTGAACGTTAGACTTAAGAGGAATTGCATTTTGGAAAGTTTCTGAAATTTAAGTTGCATATAGAATGTATAATGTAATTAATAGCAAATTTTTTTTGTACGTATATTCATCCATAGATCCTCCTTTTTTATTTCTTTGCAAGAATCATCAATAACATATGAAGTTTAACCGGCAAAACGAGCATATACGGTATGGCAATTAGTTGTGAATTAATTTTTGAAACTTTCTCTGTTGCTCTCATAATAAACACACGTGTTCTCATAGAGTTAATTAAGTAAAGGGAGTTGGACTTGGATAATGTTGAAATACAAATGTGGGGTTGGCTACTGACGGGGCCTCAGGTGAGCCATTTTTATGAGTCTGTTACTGCATGGCTCACTTGTAATTTGTATTTATTTTCCAAGTGCAGATATCTTTCGTGATATAGCGTAATGTGATTCTGCAAGCAACCCCTTTTTATTTATTAGCCGCATCGTTGTTTAAAGTAGTAGTTACTGTAAATGTACCTCTATTGTATCGCGATATCTCTTCTCCCATTTTTATTTTTTATTCTTTTTCGTTATTTCTTGTTTTTTTTTCTTTATTAAATTAATTGAATGTTTGTAACGTCGTCGCATATAAAACGATCGATCTGTCCAAGGTTCAACAATTATTCGATTACTCTTGTAAATCATTGCAGTTCGTTTTCTGATCTCTAACATTGTTCGTAATTTTGCATGTCGATAGTTATAATATCCTTGCTTGCAGAACATGTGTATCGTATGCTCTACCGATTCTTAGAGAAGTATATAAATATACACATATACATATATATATTCGCGAAAAGATTGCATAACCTCCTATATATCTATATTGTTAATTGTTTTGAGATATCATATCCTAACATTATAATATCGTAGGAGGTATATAATTGTTAGAAAAACAATTTAAAGGAGAGACTGGACTTTTGCAGATCCATATACGATTTGATGGTGGTGGTGTATGGGTTTTCTTATACCTCTGCTAATGTAACGTGCTACTACTATTTTGCTATTTTCTCTGTATTCCCCTATGTTTCGTTTTGTCTGTTTTCATGCAGGCGTTGAAACCTTGTTAGCGTCTTTTTAGAAACATGCCGATGTGCTTTTCTGTTCGTATCTTTTACAATGAAAAAGAAAATAAGAGAGATATAAAGAATTACGAATAAATCACGAAAGTATAAACATAGAACTGGTATAGAAATTCATATCGGCATAATTAGTAAGAATGTCGTAAATAGAAAGCTCATAAAGAATGCATCCGCTACTTGTTGATCCGGTGACGATTATTTTGTTTGATACGTAGACGTTCTTTAATCACGTTGCGCTATGCCTTAAACACTTGGAAAGTAAATTAATTTCCATCTGTCATTTGACACGCAGATTTTAACTATTAATTTCTCGTACGAGAAGACATTAACTTTTTTTCGTACAAATACGTTGACACCGCAATACGTAGTTTCTTTCCGCTTCTTAGTCTTAGTTTATTTAGTCACTTTGTTTTACTCTATGTTAAGAGGAGTATTATCGTTGTTTAATTGAGACAATCAACGAATTAATCACCTGATAAAAATTGTTTCTCTCGTATATAAATACGTAGTTACATACATACACACCTTATGTAAGTATAATATCCTTTAATATTAAACGGAATTTTTCTTTTTTTTTTCTTCTAATTTTCATGTACGACATATATACACCATGTGTATATAGATATAAGAGAAAGATAATTTTTATCGATTAGTATTAATATTAGGATAATTATTAGAGATTAGAAATTATCGTCGTGCAATCGATTATTTTTCAAAATCGAGCATTCAGATTTCACCACGAAAAAAATTAAATTAAGAGTCGCTTTGTTTTCTACATATCGTGTGTCCACGACCAACAGGGTTTCTTCGCAGCAGGAGAGAAAAAAGAAAGGAAAAGAAAGCGAAAAAGAAGAAGGATATTGTGGAAACGAGCAGCAACAAAGAAGAAAAGTCTGACCTGTCAGTATACGCATGTTCAGCAGATCTAGTGCACCAAAACAAAAAAATAAAAAGAAAAGAAAAAAAGATCAATTTCATAACCAAATTTTCAACAAACGTGTATCATTTTGTTAAGCAATTATCAAAAAAGTTCTCATTTGTCAAAAGATCAATAATATCTTTCTCTCTTGAAACATGAAAATCTTGATGATGGAACTGATCTTGAAAGTTTCTCAATTTTCCTTCTCTTCAATTTTTATTGGCACGTTATCACTAAAGCACAAAAGATACGCGCGCGCACACGCACACACACATACACACACAGTGATTAAAGCTATAACTTTTTCGAAGAAAAAAGAAAAGTTAACATTTTTTCTTTA
>NW_017100190.1:1632812-1637652 GCF_001263275.1 Habropoda laboriosa | reverse complement strand
ATATGCACTGGGCCTGCTGGAACTCTCGAAAGTTCATCCCACTGAACCACACTAATTCTATATAATAGGGAGGATAAGGATGACAGTAGAAAGTCTGAAACACCGACACCGGAAGTAGATGAGGACGGTTTCTGTATTAGACCGGAAGCAGAGCCGTGGGAGAATGAGAAGGGATTTTATTCTAGCTCAGACAGCGATTCTGAGGACGAGAGGGAACGAAAGATCCGAGTGGAAATAAAGCCACTTAGCAATGGCGGAGCACCGATGAGCGCCAGCGTGGATGAGCTCAGGGCAACGGTGGAGAATTTATCCTTATCGCCTGCACCAACGGTACGATCACTTCCTTCTTCTTTCGTCTTTGTCTCCTTTTTCTCCATTAATTCTCATTCTAAAAGATTAATCTTCTGGAACAAGTTATTTTATCTGCCCTGAAGAAAAGAAACGATACTAATTCGATTATGTAATTAATAGGGACGCAGAGGATCAAATACCGACTCAGATCATCATATGAAAAGGTCTCAGTCAGTGTCACAGCAATTAGGAGGTAAGCCAAGCTCGGATTTACTTGGCCTAAACTTGTTCAATCCTAGCAGTACACCATCGAGCGCCTCAACGCCGACTGGTAGTCATCCGTACGCGCCATTGCAAAGTCCTCCGCCACTGTCTTTGTCACCGACGCCTCAACCACAGCCGTCACAATCCGCACCACCTACACACCTTCACTCGCGATTCCCTGGTGAGTCTACCGAGAGTTGTCACTTTTGTTGCGCTCTCAGCTCATCAGGACGCTTTTTGTGTCTTGTCAGAGTGTATTATGTCATTATGTGTGTGTGTGTGTGTGTGTGTGTGTTATGGAAAAACAGAAGCAAAAGAATATATATATATATGTAGGAAGAGAGGAAGAGAGTGTCTGAGATTTTTCTTAAAGAGAATTGCATTCCATTCTAGATGGAGATTTGTTCTCGGAAATTGGAGACATCACTCCGGCCTTACCCCCCAAGCAATCCGCATCTTCCACACCGACAGGATCTATTATCATTCCTAGACCACCGTCCCGAAGAGGAGAGGGTCCATCGCCAAGGGGTAGAATGTCACCAGCGACGATATCTAGAGCAGATAGTGTTGCCAGCTTGGAATTCCGTACAGCTGGTGTAGGAGTTGGCTCGTCCAGGGGACCGTCCCCACTCACGATAGGACTAGCAGACACTATTCCACTAGCGGTTGCCTTCCACGAGATAGTACACTCTTTTTTTAGGGGCACCGATGAGACACGGTGTCAGGTAAAGCTTAGCGGCGACATGATGCTATCATTCCCTGCTGGTATCGTCGCCGTGCTGGCGAACAATCCGAGTCCTGCGAAACTGACGTTTCGCGTGAGAAATAGTAACAGATTGGAAAAATTGTTTCCTAATAATCAGCTCGTTAGCATGTAAGTTGTGTTACGACGACACAATTGATGTTAAACTGAATTCGTTTCGAGAATGTTGTCAAGGATTCGTTTATATTTCATTGTAGGGATGCCACGCAGACAACTGTCGACAGTACAATTTTTGAATTCAACATGAGTGCCTTAACTACGCTATTACGCAAACAGGCTGAACAGAATCCCTCGGCTTCGTATTTTAACGTCGACATACTCAAGTATCAGATCAAGTGCAAGGAGGGCGCTGGCTCTTGTCCTTTTCAGTTGGTTGCCTATTGGAAGTGTGAATCCACTCATACCGATCTCAAGGTACTATTTATTACTGGAAATACGAGAATATCCTGATGATATTGAATGATATAATCCGTTTTCCAGATTGATTATAAATACAACAGTCGCGCCATGGCTTCTCCGAGCCCATTATTGAACCTCCACGTGGCAGCGCCCATAGATGGAGGCTTCAAGTCTTTAAACAGTAAACCTCAGGCTCAATGGTTACCAGACACGAATCGGGTACTATGGAAATTCACGGAATTGTCGCAGCATAGTGAAGGGAACGGCGTGGGCTCTCTAAAGGCGAGAGTAGAGCTCGCACACGGGCCAGGAAGCCAAGGAACGATATTCACGCAATTCAATTGCGAAGGGACCACATTATCTGGAGTTGAATTCGAGCTTCTAGGCCCGGGATATAGATTAAGTTTAGTAAAGCGTAGATTCGTATCTGGTAAGTATTATACCTTTCTTTTCCTTTATAATTTATGTAGCTTTCTTCGCTTCTTAAGCTTCAAACGATGTTCCTGCATGAATCGTTTTTCATTTCCAAGAGGATAAAGAAGGCGAACATTTGTCCATGTTCTTTCAGGGAAGTATATTTGCGACGGAGATTCTGACTCACGGAGCAGATACGCTGCTCCACCATCGAATGTAGATTGACGACTTCCAGAATGGGCACCTCAGTGGGAGAGCCTGCCCATTTAATATTGGTACTTGCTTGTTCATTCACTGCCCATACCACGACTAATGTCCGGTCAAACTCGAAATCGGCGTGGGGAAGCCTGTTGGATACCAAAGAACGTGTGCGATACAATAATAAGGTTGTCTAGTAGACGAATCATTTGTACAGAGGCCGCTGCGTGATAAATCAATGTAGCAGAATGTAAAGTTTATTCGTTTTACGAGTCAAAAAAAGAAAGATCTTGAGTACGAGAAAGTGGCGAAGGGAGTAGAAAATTTGTACCTTTGCGAAGAAGGTGAGAAATACGCTATATACTATACGATACTAGGTGAAGAGAGGGAAAAAGAGAGCACTTGGACAGAAACTGTAACGAGAAACATAGTTGGACTTCGTAAGTCACTCGCTACCTGATGAATGGCGTTCTATGTGTTTTATAACTTGTATATTTTTCAATTTTTCTATATATCCTCGATTAGATTGTACTATTTTTAGCAAAGTTTGTACGTGAGATGCGTAAACGAGATGTAACAACAACTAAGACGACGACGATATACTACGACATACGACGCTGACGGGATGTGTAATAGCCCTTTCTCGCATAAAGCCTTTGGTGTCCAGCATATTTTTCACCACGATGTTCTCGCCATATTATTGTGTCTATATATATATATATATGTGTGTGTACATATATATATATACATATATAATCAAAATGCGTTATGACTTTTTTTACGTGAACAACAGAAAGAGGGAAAAGAAAGAATTTTCCAAAAGAGATCATTAAACAGTACAACGTTCTTAATCTATTGTTACATTTTTGCGCTAATTTTAATATAGTTATTATATTACTATATCATATATCGTTAAGAATTTTGAAAAAGGAAAAAATGTAAAGGTTCTGTAACGCCAATTAATTACGTGTCTGTATAATTAGCATTTATATTTTGCACGAGGGAACGAACATTGCTTGTAAAAAGAAGCCTTGCATAGGAAGTCCTAATGCGTTCACGTACAGATCTGTTTCTTCTACGATACGCGTGAAATTTTCCAGAGTACATAGGCTACATACGTGTACAGATAGGCAGAAGAAAAAGTTTAAACAATCGACGGTTCACAAAGAAAAGACGTACTCTTTTGTGATAATTCGTTGAACTCTTCTACGCAGAAATTCCTGCGTATATATCTCTGTAAAATAAAATCGCGTAGTTTTGCTTTATCTCGAAAAAGATAGTGAGAGCGTTAAAAGAACAAGATGTTCGATAGATCAATAATAATTAATACGTTTACTCCGTGAAATTCGGCGATTAAGGGGAAAGAAAAATTCTTTATCGAAACGTTTAAACGATGAGATTTTAGCGTTGTAACGAAACCATAACGATCCTACGATGATTGTTTCGTTATTGACA
Source organism: Habropoda laboriosa (assembly GCF_001263275.1). NCBI lineage: Eukaryota > Metazoa > Arthropoda > Insecta > Hymenoptera > Apidae > Habropoda > Habropoda laboriosa. The sequence goes on along the minus strand of NW_017100190.1, from coordinate 1,633,868 downwards.
TGATCGTAAAAAAAAAAAAAAAGTAATCCAGTATTTCTTCAACATTTATCTTTAGAGGTTAATATCATTCTTGAATCGATCGACAGATTTTAAGATGTCTTAAACTAACTTCAAGACGTTCAGGAGTCTTCTTAACCCATAACGAGAATCTATGTATTCTATCGTTGAGTTGTTTTTTTTTTTCGTTTCTTTTTCTTTCTTAATATTTTTTCGCGACGATTTTATGATACATGCACGAGGCAAATTTTTTTCCTTTTTTTCTTTTTTAGTTTTCTTTAGAGGCAGGTCATTTCGTTTGAAACTACATGTGCATACATACCGCCGCGTCTGTATATGTAATATGTGTATATAAAAAAACGGAAGTTAACTCTATAATATACATATAGTCCAGCACACACGATGCTTCCTTCTGTGCAAAGTTTTAAATATTGGCAACAAGTTAAGACAAATATACAACCGTACGTATTCGTGCATAGTTCGATCTGTGATTTTGTTTGTGTTTCGTTTCGTTTAGTTTTAGTGGAAAAAATTATTCCTTTTAAAAAGCATGACGTTATAAGAGTAGTTTTATTTTTTTAACCCTTAACTGATAATGTTTAAATTATAATTCAGTTGTAGGTTTTACGAAGAGAGGATTTTATTTTTTTTTTTTATCCTTTTTAAATCGATTTTATTTCTTTCGTGTAATTTATGTTGATCGATCAAGTGACAAGTCTTTAATCGATATAGTCGAAGATCTCGATCTATACACGAGTACCTGCGATACTTGTTGCGAGGTATTCGTTACCTGGCTCTAAAAGTGCATTATGCTTTAAGCTAATTTTGAGATAATTCGTAGAGGAATAAAAGAAAATGCGAATCGCTGTTTTTTTGGTTATCGAAATTGACGAGCACGACGAACTTTTTTGTAGCAATCATTCATCACTAAAGAGATTAATGAATAATTTTACGCTATAAGGAAGAGCTGTTCAGCGTTCTTCAGCCGCAATTCTCCGCATCTATTTTATGAATTTACATTTCCTCTTATTATTACTATTATTGTTACTTGATTACTAT
>NW_017100190.1:1593301-1632759 GCF_001263275.1 Habropoda laboriosa | reverse complement strand
ACACTACTACTACTACTACTATACACTCGTATGAGAAACGAAGCAAAGGTCTACGAAGAGCAATACAAAGAAAAACCATCTAAGTAATGCGATGAAATTGGCGGCCACTCCATTCGATGTTGTTCATTTAAATCGGTAATTAACAAATACCGTTTTTTGTTGTTGTTGTCGTTCTTTTAAGTTTTCAATGCATAATAATGCAAAAAGTGTTAGGAGAATTAATTTTAATCGCACGGGTCGTCGATCTGAGAAAAAGAGAAAAGTATACACGAGGTAGCGGTTAAAAGAGAAATCAAGGGGGGAAAAAATAAAATGAAAAGAGCATGCGACTAATTATGGAGTGGTTCCTGCAAAAAAAATCGACTGAGCTCTCCTGTGATACGCAGATGTCACTATAATTTCGTAATAAATGTTTGTAACGAAACATAATTAATGTTAATAATGATCGCGTTCACTCTCTTCCCGACTGAACTCCCGAACAAATAAACAAATAAAAAAAAAAGAAACAAAGAAGAAAACTCTCACGGCGTTTAAGTAAACCGAAAGAAGGAAGTGGTTCTTCAATCAACGTCGTTTTTAAACCAGCTCGATTTACCGATTTATGCGATCGAGGAGCGTGCGTTTTTTCGATTCCTATGCGTACAATTTTACGCCGAGACGATGAACGTGTATGATTAATAGATTTTATGCGATTCCGCTTTTTACGTATTATTGCAATAACGATGACGAAAAAAAGAACCTATTTTGCACACGCGCACACACACACACGAAACTCTGACGACAGAGACACAATCACACAAACATATTTTCAAAAAAGAAAATACGTGCATTTTGTGTCCATTCTTTGTGACTGAGTTGACACGATGCATAATTAAAGAAATAATAATAATAAAGTCTGTCGTGTGTACAGAACTTGAAATTAAGTGAGAAAGAGAAAGAATGAGCGAGTGAATGTGAGACAGAATGAGCGAGAGATAGATAGATAGAGTAAAATATGCGTTAAAAAAAGAAGAGGATTGCAATGCAATTGCATATACATAATAAAACTCTTATACATAGTATAAATACGAACAAGAAAAATAAATTAATACGATATACATGTTACACGATACATAGGATGGTTATGTAAACCTGTTGACATGTAATGTCTATGTTCTAATAAAGATTAGGATATTTTATATACATATATATATATATATATACGTATATACATACATGTATATATATATATATGTATATGTATTATATATTTGACATTCTGTTTGTAATGTATAAAAAGTTGCCGGTCTAATGATGCTTGAAACAGAGACGATTATATCTTGAGGAAGTTCGATAGACGGAGATTAACAAACTTTGTACGCTTAAAGTAACAGACAAAAGAAAAATACATACGAAATGATGACGATTTGATCGATGGAATAAAGGTATTCAGAATGCGAGCGATACGAGATGTATAAAAATAAAAAAATATTACACTAACAGGAGGATTGCACCGAGTGTTCCGCATCAATTGTTTGAAAATGATTCGAAACACTTTGTACGTTTCCCTTGCAAGCTCTACTACCCTTATTATAGTATATGGAATAGTCTGCCATTGGATTACTATCGTAGACAACCATATTTTTAACCAATCTTTTGGTTAATTACTCTGTGTGTGTGTGTGTGAGTGTGTGTGTGTGTGAGTGTGTGTGTGTGTGAGTGTGTGTGTGTGTGAGTGTGTGTGTGTGTTCGGACGACTTCGTTAAGCGATCTTCAGTTCTAAGTACAGAAATATTCAATCTACAATTCGTTGCTCCTGTTAATTATTAGCAATATATCTTCTCAGGTCTGCAGTTTTCATATTAGTTTTGGTCAACGACCAGAAACAAAAAAAATATATATATATATATGTAAGTATATACATATATTACTCTTCAAATTATTCTGTGACTTGTAGCAAAATATTCAGCTGTCTACCACAACCATTTTGTGATTTCCTTATGTAGAATTTCTTAAGAAATGTCTCAATGATTCATCGTTGTGAGCGTAATCGACAAGTACATCCTCGTATCTGAATATTCAACAAATATTTGAGAACACACTCATTGATTTAACTTGTTTACCATACGATATATTCATTGGTACTCACTTTAAAGGCACCTGAACATTCTTTCCCTCAAGTGGTCCAATCGATCGCACCCTTTTTAACACCGCCCAAGCCAGCATCCTCTCATACTCCAAATATCTCTTATCCTGAGTGAACCAAAGAGCCAAGGCACACCTTCTGCCTCGTATAACACCTCTCACGCCATGGAGATTCTCTCCGCCAGCGGAGAAAGCCACCATACGTCCGCAACGCGGTGAAACTACATAGTCCAGTTCTCGAATCACACGATCTTTGGCGAAAAAGAATTCACCACCTTGGAAATCATCGTTCAGGTATAAAATCGCTGAATAATCCCTCCAGACGTATGCAGGACGTTCGCGAAGACAGGTATCTTTGTCTCTCAACAGACAATTGTCTGCGTGAACTTGATGACTCAAGTCGTCACGATCCACTGGAGAGTCTAAAATGATAAGAAAGATATATTGTCTTATCACAGAACAGGTATGTCTATTTATATTGTGCTTTTAGATAGAAGAAGAAAAAGAAGAAAGAAGAAAAAAAACTCGGGACGAAGAGATGATTATTTTAGCTCTACATTGTCTGGTCACCGTTACCCACGAGCCGTACCAAGTGATTTGGTTGCAAAAGGAACCAGAAGCATGGTGATGCATCGGGTGAAAATTACCAGGTAGAGCCGTACGGCAGACCAAATGAGTATAGCTGAAATACAGGTGACGACGTAGTCCGAAATACCTTTCCACGTGCTCGCGGGCTTTCTCGGTTTTCTCCAGAAGCAGTTCTAACCATTTTCGATCTATTTGCCCGAAGTACACCATCTGAAATGATGTGTAATCTCTGTTATTCGTACAACACAATGAAACTGTAGTATTTTACACGAGATGAACATTTTACCAAGGCTGTTCTTCCAATAGTTATTCCTTCGAATTTTTCATACTTCGAATGTGGACTTTTGTTCTCGCTGTATCCATCCCCTTCCACCGCATTTATCTACAGAGAGGGACAAAGGTATGAACTACATTGTAGAAGATAAGTGATTGACGAGTTGGCGATAACATACAGAGGCAAATTTCATTAAAGATTCACAGTCGGTAGAGTTGAGAAAACCGTCGGCTACATAGCGATTTTTACCGTCGAGATCTTTGTCTTTCGCTATTAGATAAACATCGTTCTTGACCCTAGGTTGCTTTCTATCGTTTATCTTGTATCTATGATGCTCTCGAGTCGTAGAAAGATATCTTGATAAATTTGCGTGAGAGGATAATGAATGACCCGGTGGTGGGTGTAACGCTGCGTCAAAATCTGGTTTCTGAAAGGAACAGAACGCTGATACTTTTACCATATATAACTGGTTCAAGCATATTAAAAACGGAAAAAGAATTAAATTATAAATCAACGATTTGACGCCTGTACTCTCGCAAGACGAATGCATAGATGAATTTACGGTTGCATTGTGCAGGCGTTTCAACGAGAAATCGAGCGGCATTGAGTTTAGTAGAGATATAGATAGTTTGAGTAAATACAGTAGAATAACTGTTTAATAAGAAAGTAATTTCGTTTTCGAATATTTTATTAGATATATATATTTTTTTTTACAAAAGATACAGATAGAAGAGCAAGAAAGAAGTTTTGTTAAGTACGAGCTTGTAGGCCTTAAGCTCGATACCTGATCGATAGATTTATACGCGCGTCATCCTTTGAACAAAAACCAAACAATCATCTCGATCGATAGGGTTAAGTATCTTTGTCTCAGTCTCTCTCTTTTTTTTTTCTTATAATTCATTCGTTACCTTTCCTAGCTCCTTCTTTTTGCTATCCTTCGTCTCGTTCTTTGGTACCTTCTTCTTCTTTGACTTCAAGTACTTTGCGTCTATAATTGAAAACTCTTTGGAAATATAACGAAGAAGGCTGAACTCGTATTCCTGTCTCTTCACATAATTTAGAGCTTCCTAAAAGTAAATGTATAACTTTAATTATACATCACCCCAATCTAAAGTATCAATCTGCTTAATATATCTTCGTTATTTGTTGCAAATGATCACCTGTCTCGGTGTAAAATATTCTTCCTTGACCTTTGGCTGAGCACTATAGTAATTTCTGTTCTCCAGCATAGTTTCGTCGACTGGGTCAAAGAGCAAATAACTCTCTACAGCAGTGCAGGCTTTCTTCAAATCACCAACTATAAAAGAGCGTGACGTGTTGTTACAACTCGTTTACATATCATACCAATTCAGAACAATGTTTTGCAAGGCCCTGTCCAAGTCGTGAAATAAACTGGCACAACGAGAGATTAGATCAGCGACGAAAACATTCTAGTTTAGGCAACGTGACTAGCTCGAGGAGCTATTTTCACGGGATAACGACGTTGTTCGTTAAAATGGAACAGGCTGACTACTTAGGCGAGATTAATCAATTAAACCCCCTTCGAGCTATGACTAACAGCTTCCTGAGGAGCTTCGTTTGAGGGACATGACTATTAATTCATCGTAGTCACTGGAAGGACGTATGGTTTGTCAGATAACTACCGGTACATCGAAGCCTTCTTATCACTTGTTAGCCTAACACGAAGTTAACGTGTGTCCGTAATTTATCAAACTACTGCTCTGTCTCTATTATCCATAGAATTGCTTTGGTTACGATAAGCATTTTCATAAATAGATACGTGTATACGTTTGCTGAACAGGATACACAACATCGATAAACATTGGCCAGTTTATTTGCGTTTCTGTTCCGTCCAGATACACGGAAATATTTTAGGTGAAACATGTGGAAGATGTATAGTAACGTTAACCCTTTAGTGATCTACGGGACGTATATATCTCAATGGATCTCAATTTAGTATCCGTTACAGATGCGACGATCAGTAGATAAATAAGAAATTCTTGAAAAAAATAACTCGATCACAAATGGGTTGAATGAAATTTTACATCTTTTACCTCAACGAATATACTCACGTTTGTAATAAGAGAATTGTAAATAATCGTAGTGATCCTTGAGCATGTCCTTTCGGAAATCGCCATTCACGTTGTTCAGTATGTCCGAGCAGGTTCGTTTACACTTCAAACAGTACGCGAAATGATCTGAAAGGAGAACATGGAAGAATGAACGTCACGACTATATTTAAAAGCGCCATAAAGAACAGCTTCGTTTACGTTTCAGATTCTCACTCACTGGCGATGGAAGAAGTGAACTCTGGATGCCAGCCCTGATCAAAGGGACCCTCACAATAGAACCTGCATTCATCCTCTCCTTGCAAGTACAAGCTGAGCGATGATTCAAAAAGACCTACCGCTCCAGCATAGTCCTCGCTTTCGTAAGCCGAGACTGCATTGAAGTAGACGCTGACATAAGCTGGTGATTCTAGATTTACAACATTATCTGCTTGCACCTCTGGCAGTGCTAGGTAGCCTACTAAAGTTTCTATGCTAGCCTCGTGATCCGGATAAGCGATCACGAATGTGAATAGCGCGTTAGCTGCGTCTTGATATTGTTTTCTCTGCAATTCATACATAATGTAATATTAGATTTTTCGTGGAAAATATAATATTAACAAATTAAGAACAGAATAAACGAGAAGCTGAAAAGATTTCTCAAAAAATTAGTAAAGAAGCCTGTGTTAGGAAAATTAGTAATTCAAAAATTGAGGTTCGTTCTATCAAACGATATTATGGAAAAAAAAATTGCACCCAATCGGTTGGCAATGTTTAATATAAAAGTTTAATATAAAAGTAGAGTTAATAGGGAAAAATTACAAATGATAAAATAAGCGAAGAATCGTATGACAATTAAAAAAGAAATGGAATTGAAACAGGAAGGTTGCCAAGAGTGGTACAATCATATTTCACGCAATCAGAAGGCCTGATTGTTTCAAGGGAGACTTTACGGGCGCTTACGTGACGTCCATGACGCTTACGATACGTCGAGTACGTAGGCCGAGTTGTTTTACGGTCGAGTTGACCGTTCCGAACGTTATACTCATTATTTACTAAAAAGTTGGGGGGTGTGGGATTAGCGAAGTCGCAGTTGCGTAAGCTCTGCTATTAGAATTCGTCGAGGCCGGCTTAGAGATGGCTAAAAAGTGTCGGTACTCTGATAATAACGTTGACAAAATAATTAGATAAACCTGTTTATCGTAACAAGAAAAATCTCTAATATATTCTCATCAATTTTTATCATTTTCTTTTGTGTCCAAGTTCTTTTTAATTGTTTTCAACTGCAACTTAGGTAAGATAAATATTTGCGAATTGTAGTATGATCAAAAAAAAGAAAAAATATTTTTTCCTAATTACCTGATAGTAACAAATATGCAGGTACTCGTAGACTCGATGGTCGATTAATTTCTGTTCAGTCTCACGTGGCAGTGTCTTGAGCGCTTTCGCGCCGGCTATCTCGCGATACTCGTGATTACACATCAAAAGGCACAGCGTCTCTTTCACTTTTTTTTCGTAAAAGTACAAATCGTCAATATTCTCCGGAAAGATCGGTGCCTCGCCATCAGCCTTCGACCGGCATTTTTTCCGACAATTTACTATCATACGCTTGTAGACCTTATACCTGAAAAAGCATGAAACAACGATAACAAAATATTCTATAATTTATATCATTGCTATTTAACTAAAAACGTAATTCTTTCCTTCTTAATATCAATCTACATAAAAATGTAATTTTTTATATATATATCATCCTCTGTTGTAACTTTTTCATTGAATCGTTTTACTTCGATTTATTATTTAATCTTTCTTTTTTGTCTTTTATCGTAGACAATTTTCCACTCTAACTTGAAACTTCAATTTCAGATGTACCCGTGCGAAACCGCGTTGAAATCGTCGATACAGCGGTCCCAGTTATCTTCGAGGTAAGCCTGAACAGCATCCTCGAAGAGCTCGTTCAGAGTCCTATTCTTCGTGGACCAGTTCTCCACGTATTGCTCCCCTAAATCCAACCGTTCCTCCTCTGGGATTACGTTGTTCGAAGTGTCGTTGTTGCCGGTGATCGCACCGCAGAGAAGTAAGAGTATAACGAGCCTCATCATCGTGCATACTACTCATCCGTCCCGATTCGTACTGAGGTCCACTCAAGGAGAGCTGAAACTCTGTGAGATGTTGATCCACACACGAGGCATACGTAATCGCCTATCCCCACTGTTCCTTTTCCTCCTTCTACTTACCAAATGTGGCTTCAGTGCTGTATACTATACCATAGATACTCGACCGTTGGAACATCAACGGTTTTCCGTCGTTTTACGGATGTCAGTATGCCAAAATGTGTATACAGTTCTCTGGTTTAAAAATAGAATAGATTAGATTCAATAGATTCTGATGTTTGTAATATTTTAATGATTTCTTTATGTTGCGAAAGATTTACTTTTTTTTCTTAAAAGGTACCAAGTAGGATGGATGTTTGGAATAGATTCGATATGATGGATGGTACGTTGAAATTAATTTTTAGGAATAGATAGCTGTTCTTTCCCGAGTTGCTACTGAATTTGACAATCTCCCTCCCTCTCGATTCCTGTTGCCATGGTAAAGGAACGCTGTACGATGCCACGTTATACACGGTGACATGAAAATTCTGGAACAAGTATAGATATGCGAATATTCCGTTAACGACGAAATCAGAAGATACTCGAATGGTTTTGAATATAACAAGTCGTTACTTCGTGTCATAGATGCAAACGATTGGAGAACGATTGAGTTAATATTTGGCGCGCAATTCAAACCACTGATCGGTCATGCGCGGTAAAACGCGTAGATGCGTTCTAGGAAAAATTGTCTACTTGTTTAAATATGGTGAAAATGAAGTTTGAATTTAGCTAAAAAATAATATCGATCACGGTGAATATTACGAGAGCGTCACAGTTGAACGACACTGATGCAAAAAGATAATCCTGAAAAATGTCACCCAAGTGCGTTGACCCTCTACGAATGCTCCAATTTTCATTTTTCGTTCCGTTCGAACGACGACAATCGCGATACGGAAGAGAATTGAAAGGACAGGCAGAATAATACGTGTAATAAGAAATGAAATTGTATTTCACGTGGATAGTGTGTAGTAATATAATTATCAAACGTTCGTTTAGTTCGCTAATAAACATTCTCATGGAGAACACCCGTTCGCTTATCACAAAGACAAAAAAAAAAGAACAACAAAGTTCATCGAACATCTTTTTTAAAGAGAGAAAAAAAATAGGAGAGGTGGAGAGAAAAAGAAAATGTGGTACTAGAATAGCTCGAATATCGATCGCAAATCTACAAAATTTTGTTTTTTCTTTTTTCTTCGTTTGTTCTACGATCTCGTTTTCTAAATCCTCTAGGAATAGTATTACGGAAAACAGTTCCAGGCGAATCGATGGTGATTGTTTTTTTTCTTCTTTTTTTTTAATACAAATGTCCCATATTTTTTTTTCTTTTCTTACGCAATTACAACTTTTCGTCTGCTCTCGCGAAACAGGAAGGGGAAAACGCGTGTACAACGAGAAGCGACGTATCCTCGAAGCTGTTCTTTCTTTCAGCTTTTTACGACGAGAAATTTGTTCCCGTCGACGAGAGGAATGCGATCAAATTCCAATGAAATTCTCGTCGAGAATGTAACGATAATTGGCGCCAGCGGAGAAGAGTAATCATCTTTAAAACTACAAACTTTCCAACGTATCTCTATAATCCTTCACACAATGATCATAACCCACGCAAAAACGTAACGAAACAATGTTCAACAAACAAAGCGTCGATCGTCTCGAATCGTACACATCACACAATTACGCGTAATACAATATGCAAAAAAGTCTCTTTCTCTCTCACTCTCTCTCATTTTTACGTTCCGTGACAGTCGAACAGAATTCGCACGCACACGTGAATATACAATATATACTCGCACGGCCAACGATAACGATTCGACCAATCGATTATTGCCATGGCGTATCGATTGTTCAACTCGTTCGTTTGTACACGATCGGTCTTCTCTTGCAATTAAGAACAGGAAGTTTCTCTCGAATGATCGTTGTACAACGCTAATAATTAATTAGTGTCACTTACGCGTCTCTACATGCGGAACAAGAATGAAAGAACGATCTGTGTAAGCGAAAGTAACGAAAAAATTAACAACGATTGTGGCTCCTCTACGCTTCTACAAACTTCTTAGCTTTCTTACCATTTATTATACGCCTACTACGAATAGTTTAATAACACGCGGCCCATCGAAATCTTCCGGACAATAATTATTTTTTTCTTTTTCCTTCGGACATTTTCGTTTAATTCTACACCAAACGTGTGCTACTTTTTTTTCTAGACAAAAGAAATGTTCGAACGTCGCGCAATACAATATTCAGAGAATCTTCCAACGTTCACCTGGAGCTTTCTTCTTCCTGATCACATTATTTTTATTACTTTTTCTTTTTTTCTTTTTCACTGCAGATCGCGTTAGCCTCGTCGAGCAGCGAATTCGTCGGATTCGATAAAACGCCCAAGCTGCCTCGAAATCCTTGTGAAACGCAACAATACAACTATCGGAGAGATTTCTTAACTAAGCGACATCAACGCTATAATATCGATCGTCGGTGTATATCAACCGTACGCTAAGCAGAGGAAAGGTAATAATGCGGACAGGGAGGAGAGAGGCGCGATAAATGGCTATTCGAAAAACTCTTAATAACAACGTATCTTGAACGTTAAAATCGACAAAAATTATCATATGATCGAAATTACAATTCATTTTACTCTTATTAGCCCTTAATGTTAATCGTGACGCTTCGCTTCGCGTTCGGTTCGGTTCGTTTGTCGAGAAGCCTCTTCTTTTCCTTTTTTTTTTTTCATAAACAGATATACAAAAAATGTCGAACGGAGTTGAATTTCTATCGCATAAGTGATGAAAATGAAAATTAATACATTGGTTAGGTTACATGATTAGTAAAAAGGGTTTCGGTTGGAATTTGTCGCGAATTTCTCTTCTTCTTCTTTTATGTTCGCATTTTAAAAAAGGCCCTTTCAGAGAGGGGGCGTGTAAAAAATGATGCTCGCGAATCGTGCCTCGTTAGCGTTGCTTACTTTTCTAAAGCCACTTTCTTTTTTACATTTTTTGTATGTTTTCTTTTTTTTGTTCTTTTTCTCGCTTTTGTTTCCTTAAGTATTTTCCCTTAGCGTCTATTCTTTATACGTTTAAAAACGGCGTACAATACACAACGCAAAAAATGAGCTCGTATGTGGTTTCGTATTATGTTCACCCTTTCATGAGCAATGCGCGCGGTAAAACCACAGTCGCTCGCTCGATCATTGTAACGATGATCATCGACGATGTTTTTCTTTTTTTTTTAAATGTACCTTTTTTCCCCTTTCTTTCTTATGGCAGAGACACACATACGTTTTTCTATATACCCTATGTATATCGTGTTGCTCTTTTATGGCAATGTCTCCTCTTTTTCTTTTTCTTCTCCTTTCGTGTTACAATTAAGCGGGCTTTTATATCGCGGGAGAAACGCGGAGAGTTAACGCGTGGCGAAAACCTCTTTACGGGGGGGGGGAGAAAACCGGAAATCGCAGTTCGTTTTCCAGTTCGCCATCTTTCTTTTTTTCTTTCTTCCTTTTCTCCTCGGTTCACGATTAAAGCATACACTTGGTTTTTTTTTCTTTTTTGCCCTTAACTAATATACACCTTTTCGTTTTTTATATACAGAATAAATTAACGAATACCTAATACTAATTAAAAACAAAAAGAACGAAAATTATTATGCGTCTCGGGGAGAACGTGTCCAGTCTCTCTGGGACGCTCGCAGTTATTTCTTTTCTTCTTCTACTGTTTCACTTTTTCTCTCATCGTTGAAAAATACCTCAAGATGCTTCCAATGCGATATGTTCGTACGTTCTCGCCTATGACCGGGGCCGAGACAATTTGCATTTCTATTCGGATTACCCTTGCTTTCCGACGTTTCTTCTTCTTTTTTTTCTTTTTCTCTGTTTTCTCTACACTTTGCTCTTTTATTTAATCGACTTGTTATAGGTACTTGTGGATATCTTGCATTCGGAGGAGCACCAGTTTTCACGCACTAGGATATCTGAGGCGATAAAACGTTAGCACCAATTCGCGTTGATAGAACTCGATTAAATGCAATCACAGCGCGTGTGATCGAACGAAACGGAGAAGGGTTCTAATTATCATTGTGCATACGGGAGCATCTTGTACGCTAATCATTGCGGCGATAATTCGTTTTACCGTATATACTCGCGTTGTATAGGCCGATTCTTCGAAAGAGAGAAAAGAAAAAAAAGCAAAAGAAAAGAACCATTCTCAATTTAAAATTCATTTCACGATCAACCATTTTCTTTCTTTCTTCCCTTCTTTTCTTTATTTTTTGTTTCTTTCTCACGAGACGCACGATTCGTACACAAAGCAAAATGTAACAGTTTCTCGATTTCACAGTTTTCCACAGATAGAAATTAATCAATTTCTTCTTTCTTTCTCTCTCTTTTTTTTGTTCTTTTATTATCTATCGCGCAGGTCCAGCCTTTGCCTCGTATATTCTTACACAAAACAAATTGGTATGTCTAAATATATTCTGGTGTGTACGTTTAAAAAAAAAAAAGAAAAAAATAGGGAAGAAAAGAACGTTAAAAATTCTTACATTTATATCTGAATCACGAGTATATACGATGCTATTTTTTTGTTGCTTTCTCTTCTCTTATCCATTCATGAATATTATACGCATTTGGGAAACTATCTGTACGCGACGACTCGCTGACTGTTTTATAACATGCTGATCCATACATGATGTGCTAATAATTAGACGTTAAATGTAAATGAGATCTGTGTAAATACTGTTGCCCGAAGTGTAAATTACTCCAATATCTTTCTGCTCATTTTTTTTTTCCTCTTCTTTTTCCTTTTCCTTTCCCGCGGAGAATTAGCAACGGCAATTTCCAAAGGATTTTGCGCTCATGTTTTTCTTTTTTTTTTCTTTTTTTTCGTAAGATTCGTTGAAACGGTATTCATTTTAATCGCAGTTGTTATCTACTTTCATCGTCCACTTACTTTCTGTATTCAACGATCGTATGACAAAAAAAAGTATTACGGTTACAGAATGAACGATGGCCTATAAAACACCGATCGCCCGCGAGATATATCAGAATTATACCAGCTAAAGCTATGTGTTCAGGTATGTTATTCGATGGAAGCCTATAAATACTTGATTCGAGTAGAAACCACTTCCTTTTAAAGCTGTAAAAACTCTGAACCAGTTTACTATTTTCCTTTCTTTTTTGATTTGCCATCTTTCTGATCTTGCTCTTAGAGTTACAACCTTCGTAGGTCCGCCGTGTCCATCAGACGTTTGATCGTGTTTTTTTTCTTCTTCCTTCGTGTGTAAAATTTGATTGGAAATAGAGTGTGTTTAAAAAGAAGCCCCCCCGACAATTTATTTCATTCGTAAAGAAAAAGTCTGATCGTTACACGCGAACATCTATCTATTCGAACCCTTAAAAATATCTGATCGATCATTAAAATGATTCGTTCAATTGTTCTTCTTATCCTTTCCAGATCCAACAGTTTCGAAAATGCTCGAGTGTTGTGTACTCGAGGAAGTGTTACTCGAGACGTCAGAATTTTCCACTTTGTACTTCTTCGTCTTTCTCCCTTCTGGATTAGCCTCTGAATTTTTGCCAGCTGCCTTTTGCTCGGTTGCCTTATGAGATACGATTGATTTCTCGTTACTCTGAGACAATTTCTGTGACTCTTCTCTCTTCTTCTCGCTTCCCTGAATCGACTTCTGCGTCACAGCCTGCGAAGAGCCTCTTTCGTTGGCCTGTGAGCAACTCTTCTCGTTAACTTGAGACAATTTCTGAGTTGTAACCTGCGAAGAGCCTCTTTCGTTGGCCTGTGAACAACTCTTCTCGTTAACTTGAGACAATTTCTGAGTTGTAACCTGCGAAGAGCCTCTTTCGTTGGCCTGTGAACAACTCTTCTCGTTAACTTGAGACGATTTCTGAGTTGCAACCTGCGACGAGCCTCTTTCGTTACCCTGTGAGTAACTTTTCTCGCTAGCTTGAGACGATTTCTGAGTTGCAACCTGCGAAGATCCTCTTTCATTGGCCTGCGAGTAACTCTTCTCGCTAACTTGAGACGATTTCTGAGTTGCTACCTGCGAGGAGCCTCTTTCGTTCGCCTTGTCACTATCTTGAGACAATTTCTGAGTTGTAATTTGTGAAGAGCCTCTTTCGTTGGCCTGCGAAAAAGCTTTCTGAGCAAAAGACTGCGAGTTCTTCTCGTTGCTCTGTATTGAAGCTTTTTGACACGAAGATTGAGAGCCTTTCTCGCTGCTTTGCGACGTAGCCTTCAGAGACAAACTTTGTAAGCCCTTCTCGAAGCTCTGATATTGCTTGTGGGACGCGTTTTGAGAACTACGCGTATGTACGTTAGAAGAATTATCTATACGAGTAATCTCCCCAATTTTATTAAAGGAGAAGACTTCTGAATTCTTCGTGCACGAATGCAGCCCGTCTACGTTCGATTCAAAGCGTTCGTTACACTCGAAGATCACATCTTGTTCCATGGATCGATTCGAAATATTACTCCTATCGTTCTTGTCACAAGGTAGAACATCCTTCGAGTAATCATCGCACTTAGAACCAGTCGGTGAGTCCTTTTCCTCGGCTATTCTGGGTAGTTGAGTACTACCACAGGAATTGGGTATACCCACGGTCCCTAAATTAATCGATATCCCGTGGGAAATTTTCGAGTAATCCGCTTTCTGTTCTGGAGGCATTTTCTTTTCCCCTTTGGTGTCGTTCACCTCTTTAAAACTCTCGTTGCTCTCGTCAGATATTTCTGAGTAAGATGATTGAGCTATGGTCACACGAGGTGTTACTTTCACCGATGAGTTCGCTAACGGAGAGATGGAGGTCTTGTTCTCAGCTGAACGAGGATGAAGCCTGTCTGGACTGAGCGCTCTCCTCAGTAATGGAGAACCTGGCTCTGCCGATTTTGGCCGCCCATAGCTTTTCTTCTGGTTGTTTTGCGTTGACAAGCAGACACCTAAGTACAGAAAAAAAAACAATTAAATCAAACTCAGGAGATAATCACTCATATACAGGATCAACCAAGACCAAGATCATAGTCATAGACTATTTTATATCAATTAATCTCGGTACCTGGACTATAGGACTGCGTAGTGTTAGAGCTGCCAGGCTGGTGTCCTGTAGGGAACGCTAGAGGACTAGGACTCCTGGTGGGGCTGGCGGGAAGCGGCGACGGACTTGGAGTTCTAGCCAACGGTGACAACGGTATATGACCCACAGATTTCCTACGATTAGGCGAATGTATGTTCTTCGCCGCTGTGTGTAACTTATGCTTCAAACCGTGAAGAGTACTCGGCCGTTGATAGTGAGATTGATTAGATATTGTCGGTAGATTCGCTGCAGACGTTGTAGAACCCGGAGACGAAGAGTTTGGACTGGAACAAGGACTCGAGTTCCCTGTGGAGTGGTAAGACTCTGAGCTGACACGGTTCGTAGGCGGTGACGGACTGCAGACCGACTTTGTGCAGGCAGCAAAGTATGGCGATGTCTCTTGAGAACGCGTGAACGACTGGAAGGATCGACTGGGTGTTACCATTGACGGTGAGCAAATTCCTGCAGCCATCTGGAAGAAAGTCGAGCGATGTACTATTTCATTGATAGAGTGTACAGTTGTTCCAGAGAATGTAGCATCTAACTCTCTTCCTTTTAACAAGTTCAAATATATCTTGTGATAAGTGTATAGTGTAAAAACTTGACGTTGTCGCGGTCGATTGAAAGAAAAAAGAACATCTAAAAGCTGTCAATCACGTGATCGTGATCGGGCAAAATGAGTAGTCGATTAAAGAAAAGTATAGCAACTGAAACGATGTTAGCGAGAAAGTTCACAAAACGTTACGAAAAATCATACCATAAGTGGAGGTTTGCTGTCGCTGGATAGAATGGGTGCTGACAATGGACAACTGATAGTTAATGGCTGCAATAAAAAAAAAAGTAACACTTAACATAATAACGTGTGATGCGTAGTACAAGTTGCCGGTGCTTTAGTATTTATGCCACGTAGTAGTAGTAGTAGTAGTAGTAATAGTAGTAGTAGTCTCGTGTTGAAAGAAGATTAAAAGAAAGAAGAACAACATATAAATATACGTTTACAATTGAAGGCGCTTATGATGTGACTAAGGCCACGAAAAACATGTATCTTCACATTAATTCGTTTTGATTTGAAAAGGAAAAAAAGAAGTTACAGAAAGCGAAAAAAAAAAAGAAATTCACTTCTTCTATACCTGTTGCATCTCTACACTAGCTCGTTTCGAACTAATTCGTTTAAAAAGGGACGTTTTTCGTTTCTTATCGGAATGATCGCGCTTCTGCTTGCGCTGCTTGTGCAACGTTCTTCGCGCCATCTTGCTCTGGGCCAGATCTCTTCTTCGTCCGCCCGTTTTAATACTAGTATTCTCTAATGGTGTGCTACGCAATGTTACGTGATCACCACCGCTTAACATCAACTGGAGAACTTGTATATGATATAAACCCTGCACTGGCTCGCCGTTTATATGCGTTATGAGATCTCCTGGTCTTAGACCAGCTTCAAAAGCTGGACTGGATTGATCGACGGCCTGTATATGATTAAATAAATCTTAGTAGATCACGTATATTACACTGATTTTTTTTTGTTACTTATGCGTACCATAACTAGATGATGCATCGTGTAAAAATCACTGTCACCATAATAAACTCTAATAGTGTGCACAGTGAAACCGAATCCACACGGACCTCTTCGAATGATAATTGGAGGTTTTAAACTGGTTACAAGTGGACTCAGTTCGCGACAAGGGGACGTATCTCTCGAAGAAGCAGTGGACGATCCACCGGGAGATTCGATTGGCTGAGTATTTAATGACGCATCGTCTGAAAAATACAATGAACCTAATAAAAAAAAAAAGTAAAACCTCGAAATATGAAAAAAAAAAATTAATCGATATAGAATAATACATACAAGAGAAGTCACTAGTCGGTATAACCAATGACAATCCACTAGTGGATGCGGATTTAATCACAGACCGCGACTTCTGTTTCGCGGACGGTATAATTGGCATCGCGGTAAACGATTCGAAAGAATCTGTACTAGAATTATGCTTGCTTTCCTCAGCTGCATCTCTGTTCGCAGCGATGAGATCTAACCTGAAATTACATTTATCCATTAGTCACACTCGTATACATATAACCACTTATCCATCGTGCAACCAAAAAGTGATTGAGTTATATGCATGTTAAGGTAGCGAATTCGATGAAGAGTGGTGCATGACAACGATCGATATATAATGTTTGGGAGGATGTATGTCTGAATGACTCACATGTGTTCATCATCAATGCATATACTGAACCTGGGCAGCTTGTCACGGGAATGCACGTGCCGTTTTCTCTGGATCTGTGGACTGATATCCTCAGACTCCGTTTGTGAGGAATCGGGCGTACTCAAACTGATGGACGTTCCTTCTACTTGACTATTTTTAATAACCGTTAACTGTGACTCCCCGCTAGTCACCGTTGCAGGACTCGTGAACGACGTGTTTGACTTATCCAACTTTGGAGGTGTTTCGATGCTCGTGATACTTTTAATGGACGAAGAAGAACGATTCTTATCCGACGGAGTCGATTCTGCTAATTTGGATGGAGGCGTGATTGAGCTATTCGAGCCGAGAGACAATTGTGCGACTGTGCGTTCGAGCTCAGTCCGGAATAATTGTTTCTTCGAAGCATCTAACTCTGCCTGTTCGGGATTTATCTGCGGTGGACGGGTTTGAGATATCTTTCGTGACTGCGGGGAGTACGAAGAGAACGATCCAAATAAAGGGGAGTCATCGGTGTCGTCGGTATCATCGCCTATATCATGATTATATCTATCCATACGAGCTGAAATATTGATTATTTTGTTAAACGTTCCTTTATTAATAAGGAAAAATAGGAATTAAATTGTATATATTGTACGTACTATCGAAATAACTAGTATCCTCATCATTGACTAATTGCGGCACGAATTCAGCCTTTTGTCTCAATAAACTGTTCCAATTTACACCATAGAAATATGGATACTCTTTGACCTCGTGAGATCCACCAGTGCCTAGCCGATCCCTAGGACTTTGCTGTAACAACGCTGTTATAATATCTTTAGCCTCTGGCTGAACTGGCCAGTCGTCTTCGTCTGGCCACTCGATGTCATCTGCATAAATATTTGGTTATTTTTTACAATTTTTAAATATTTTTCGCATGGTTTATCTTGATATTTACCATTAACCGTATGAGCAAATAATTCTTCCGGAGTATCACCAAAAAATGGTACACAGCCAATTAGAAATTCGTACAGTATAATGCCCATGGACCACCAATCAACAGGTTTACCATATCCCTGACGTAATATTACCTCAGGAGCGATGTATTCAGGTGTACCGAATACTTGTTTGTCTGAAAATTGTCTCGTGTCCCTGTCGATATAACCCTCGTAAAGATTTGTCGCCACTAAAAGTAGAAGAAATTTCGTTTAGGAACTGCTCCTGTATGTGTCAAGAATATTAGTGTTCATGTCACTTACAGGACATTAGACCCATTTTACTGAGACCAAAGTCTGTGAGTTTAATGTGACCAAGGGCAGTAATAAGTAAACTGGAAAGAAGAGATATATGAGGATACTTGATAAATTAAAAAAAAGACGTTTTCTTTTTCACACATACTTGTCAGGCTTCAAATCTCGATGAACAATACCGTAGCTGTGCAAATACTCGACAGCTAAAACAGTTTCTGCGAAATAAAACCTTGCCATATCTGGCGGCAATGGACCAATATTTTTTAAAAGATTCGCACAATCTCCACCCTCCACGTATTCCATCACCAAGCATAAATGTTTCTACAATTGTAAGTGATTGTCAATAAATTTTATTCGAATTTTGCAAAATCCTCGGAGATAAAATATATACATACTTTTGTCTCAAAGCTGCAGTACATAGAAACTACAAATGGATTGTCTGTGAAGCTCATTATATCTCTTTCAGCGAATACTTGTTCTACTTGATTTCGCAGCATCAAATTGTTCTTATTTATCTTTTTCATAGCGAATCTCTGTCGCGTGGTTTTCTCTTTAACTAAATATACCGCGCCATATGCACCGTTGCTAATAAGTTTCAATACTTCGTAATCGCTTTCGCATGGAATGCGTTGAGACTTTTCTTCGTCCTTATTTGGACTTGAAGCAATTTGTAAGTTACTATCGCTCGAACTTGCCGAATCCTCTAACTTATTTAAATCCTCTTGTAACTCTAAAATGTAAAAGGTATATTTAAACTTACTTCCTTTATAGAATTTAAATGGAAGAAAAGAATAAAATTAGAAATGTTACCTGATATTGGATCTCTATTAAGAGAAAGCTTGGTAATAATGTACTGAGGTATATCTGTTTTTATTCCTGCATTAATTTTTGCCTGGCCTTCGGCCTGTTCAAGTAAATGATAAAATTCTTCTGGGTCGAATTCTAAACACTCCAAAAGACGAGCTGGTCGTGATATTACTAACAGTAGTTTCTTAATAAGCCCCGTTAATCTCGTTGCAGCTTCAAGTGATTTATCCTTTGTCTGTGAATAAAAATATTTATTCATTATCTCCACGTATATTTAATTTATTGTGTAGCTTTCTTTTTATAACATTACCTCCATTAACAAATGTTCTAAATTTTCACTCATTTCATAAAAATATCTAGTTGTGATTAATTTTTCCTGAGATTTTTGCAAACAATCTCTTGCCATTTCAATTACTTGGTGATGCACGAACCGTAAAATCGGTAGAGAATCCTGAGTCATATTTGCCATTACTTCGTACTCGTCAAGCTCCTTATTTTCATGGATAAAATTGGTTAAACGTTCCTCCATTTGCTGCGTTGCCTGATGAACAAATTTTTTCGTAAAATGACGTTATTGCAGCATCACGAATATCCAAACAACTTTTGTTTAATTTTGTACCTTTGGAAATCGTTCTTTATAAAGAGTATTCATCATAACAATTTCACTGTCCAGTACGGGAGATCGACTTGGACTACTACAATTTGAGTAAACATATACAATTGAGTAAACGTAAATGTTACGAACAATAAGATAGGAATAATGTCAACTGCATTTACCTTAAACTTCGTGAACGAGGTCTATGTAATGGCGACCTACGACCCTCCTCGTCAAGGCTGAGGGACACGCTGCCTGGAATACTAGAAATACTAGAACCTGGGAAGCCTGGATGCGAAGAACACGGAGTGCCAGGCTTAGAGAAATGACAAGAAAGCATACGCAATTCGTCCTTGGTTGGAACATTTGGAAGCTGATGTAGGCGTTCCTGACTTGAGTGTTGTGACTAATTAAGTAAATTTTTAAATGAACTGTCAGTCATCATAGATGCCTCTATGCACCGATTTCTTAATGTTATAACTAACCGAGACATTGCTGGATCCTGGCGTTGTTCCATACCCACTAGATGGTAAGCTAGCAACTGACCATCTTCTGCCATCTCCAGTTCCTGTGGCACCTCCACCAATCCTTAAATATTATGTACATTTTAATACAAATTAGTAGCTTTATAATGGATAATATATGCTATTCAATAAGTCTAATATATGTAAAGAGCAATCACTGGAATAGTAGAAGATCTTACAGCCATGTGCTACGTTTTTTATAAAAGATTAGCTTCTGCATCAGCAGTTGTTTTGTTTACTATTAATAATGAATTAAAAATATAATGCTCACAATGGCGACACCTACTTACATACATAACCAGACCAGATTTAAACACACTAAAAGTAGGTATGAAATAGATACCTTTTAATTGGAGCAAAAGCAAAATGTGGACTGGATGACATCCTAGGACTCTCTAGGGGACTGCCTACAATCGGGACGAACGCTATATCGGGAAACAGCAGTAAAAGAAATTAATTTTCTATAATCGAAATGTATAAACAATATAAAATACACGCCTCTAAGTGAATAGAAAATAAGTTTTTTTTAAGGACATTGAGGACAAGAGTTAAAATTTCTAAATCTAACACATTTGAAAACAAAGTTGTTGCATATAAATTGCAAATTGCAATAGCTGCATCACTATATTTTAAACATGGATACATATATATTTATATATATAATGTGCACATATGCATATACATACACACATATATATTTAAAAATCTTTGATAAAGGTGTGCCAGAATGCTTATATAATATTTTCATATAATACATAGCACTTGTAAGTAGTCTGTACACAAATAATATATAAAGTATCATTTAAAAATCATTCAAAGAACAAAGAACAATTAAAAATATCAAGGTTTAGGTATATACCTGACAATGGTGAATGGCAACGTGGTAAAGTTGGAGATGTTGTTGCAATAAAAGATTTACGATGAGCTGCTTTAGCAGCACGCCGAGGAATGTTAAAATCACGCTGAAAAAAAGATAATACACATGCTGTAACTTTACATAGTGATAATAAAATCCTATAATAGGAATATATGCATATATTTTCACTAACCACATGAACAGATAAAGAAGGTGCAGACTTCCCAATTGCAGAATTCCTCATTCGAACCAGATTTGACAGTTCTCCACTAACTGAAAATATTAGTTAATTAAAAAATATGAAAAGATAGACAATTAGGTAGATAAAATAATGTGAAACTTTATTAACCAGGCCGAACTGGAGCTTCCTTGCTTTCCATTCTGGATGGAATTGGTCGTTTTTGCACTTCTGTCTCAGTACTGCAAGTGGACTCTTCGCTTTCAGTTTGATCAAACACAAGTACTCTGGCAGAATTGCCATGAGAACGAAGACGTGGTCTACTAGGTCTATTCCTATTCTGATCCATGTTTCCTTTATTATTTTTTCCCTTCACTGATTTAAATTATCTAAAATTGAATCCATTTATTAAGCACCTTGTATTAAAACAATGTGAAAGAACTTTCAAAGAGAAAATATAAGTATGAGTAATAAGTGTGTACCTGATTCAACCCGTTTTATTCACAGGAAGGAAAACAAAACAAAAGGTAAGTCCGATCAATGAGACCGTCGAAAAATTCACAATCCATTCTTCCCGTGAAAGTTCGATCGACGTCGAGACTGACAGTTTAAAATCGGCCGTACGCACGGATTGGAGAGCATTCGTACTCGCACCTTGCTGGCTCAAAATGCCGTCTCGGACGCAATCCTTTTTCTATGCTGCCGCTGCATGAAAATTCATAACATATAAGAGGACAGGAAATAAGTCGCGGACCTGTCGATTGAAAAAGGAACTGTAGGCGGTTCGAGGAACCGTGGCAAAGGATGCGTTTCAATAATAAGATGTGTACCTGTAGTTGAAAAACAGAGAGAAAAGAAAGAGAGAGTGAGAGAGAGACGAGAAGTCCTGCGAAAGAAGAGAACCGGGATACAGAGAAAAGGTTCGACGAAAAGAAACAAGAGAAGAAAACACACAACACACTAGGCGCACATAATGGATACGAACTGAGCGGGAGGAAGATAAAAGGTGCGCGATTTACCGGGCACAACGGGCATGTCCTCTGAGGGGACAAGCGGCCCGGGAGCGAGCAGGTGCCGTAGTCCCGGGTTTAGGCTCGCATTTTTCTCGTCACCGCAGAAATTAATTACGAAACGCGGACCGACCATGGGTTCTGACTCATGATGGACGTACACACACAAACATACACATATACGCGCGTGCATCTACACACGAACGCACGCGCAAACGCCCGTGCATGAAAACTCGGCACAAATGCACGCATCCTTGGCCGCGAGCTGCACCGAGAATCAACACCGAAAACCCTTTATAGCAGAGTACAACTACGTGCTCTCTGCTTATGTTCACCGTATTGGTATTGCTAGAAATCTCCACGCCATTGTTATATTCAATAATTCAATCGAACCTTTCTAATTTAAACTTCAATGGATTTCCTTCCGACCGATTGATCTTCGAGAGAGAGAGAGAGATTATAACACACCTTTACGTTAAGTTTCATTTACGATCGAGTTTAATGTTAACCGAGAATCTTTACTTCAACCAGTCAACCCTTCAACGTGTTTGTTCAATTTTTCTGTCGCGTCTGAAACACGAAACACTCGCTTTTCGTATGATGATCATTTGAAACGAAAGAGTTTTATAAATGAGAACGGGTTTAGTCGTTTACGTGTTAAACATTATAAATGCGTTTATACGGGTTAATGGAAAAATGATGTATTGTTATTTCAAGGAATCGTTTGAAGATTGAAATCACACTATCCATATTTATCATGATTACAATTTCGGAAATTTGTCATTTGGATGAGATTTACAAGATTCTAAATATATTGTGAATTGCATACGAAGAAATGAGAAAATTACCGAAAATAAAATGGCTATTTATAAATGAATATTGTTGATGTAAGGTTAATTTGGGTGTAATAAAAGTTGTATGTCAATAGAATTGACACCATCCTCAATCTACTATTAATCGATCTTGAACTAGAATCGATTATAGCCTTGTGACATATCTTTAACAATACCTATATATGTATGTTGGTACGAATTGTCAACAATGTTACGTAGCTTTTAAGTGTACATTTTTATAAACTATTATATTTTAAAATAAATTTGAAAATAATAGAGAACATCCACTTTTCTCTTCTTCCTTTCTTTTTTTTTAAATGCAATGTCACAAGAATCTAAAAATATCCACTGTCCACGACTACGCGATGAAAAGCAAGGCGGCCTTTTTTGACACATATCAGCTGATGTATCAACACACTCAAACCATTATAAAAAACATTCGTCATCCATTCGTATACTCGATTTATGTTTTTTTTCTCTAGAAATACTGTATATTATTCTTTTATTCCCTTAACATATGCGAGTAACGTATATTAAATCACGGTGTTCTCTTTCTCCTTTTCCCTCTGTAATTTCTTTTTTCATTTGTTCACCGTCAACTAAATACATATGATCTAACCTCGCAATACTACATTCAAGATAATTATTACGTGCGAAAAGTTTTACATACAATTTCGCGGGTATCTTCCAAGGATTATACTGCTATAATGCGTCTAACTGTATAAATATACGTACTATATACAATTATGTACTCCAAATACTCTCAATTGATAACCAGTAGAACTCTAATTTGTACAAGAAAGAGTCTTCTGTGCAGAACTGTACCT
Organism: Habropoda laboriosa; assembly: GCF_001263275.1. Classification (NCBI taxonomy): domain Eukaryota; kingdom Metazoa; phylum Arthropoda; class Insecta; order Hymenoptera; family Apidae; genus Habropoda; species Habropoda laboriosa. Next base: position 1,609,449 of record NW_017100190.1, on the reverse strand, counting down.
GAATCATTTCCTTTTCAATGTAAAAGATCTGAAAGAAAATGGCAATGCTTAAAGCTGCAAACAGCCTGTTTCCATACAACTCAAAAACTACATTCTCCTGGATTAATAATTCTTTGTCTTGGCTCTATTTTATGTGGCCGTTTTATAAGGAAACGATGGATGACTATGTCTCCAATAAAACAAGAAATGTTTATAAGATGGTATATGCAAAGAAGACGTATTATCAATGGTAGATTACATACAATCAATCAGTATTTAAAATAGTGCAAAGAATATTTTTTATATGTATTTTCAGGTTGCTTGATGGGTCTATCTATTGCCTTACCTATTTATTGTTTGACATGTTTCAAAAGAGATCCCGTAGTGAAAGCTCCACGTTTTATATTAATTGATGGAGCTAAACGAATTACATATTCTAAATTTGTGTATTCAGTATGTATTTTTAAAAAAATATGTGACATGGCATTACTTTACATAATCATAAATTTCTACAGTTGATAGTAAGGAATAAAGAAAATGTGGTACCATTCAGAAATCCAATGTATACAAGAGTTACTAGAGTACTAAACAATTTGGCACGTGCAAATAAAGAAATATTTAAGGACTCTACTCCTTGGAATGTCACCATAATTTATCGTATATTTAATGAAATATCAGCTCCCAATGTCTTAATTTTACCAGTATGTAGATTATTATTTTATATATGAAAATCAGGCACTCTATTATTAATGTTTTAGGACAGGAGTATTATTGTTCTTGCTGATATTTTTAAGTTTATCAAAAATGATGATCAGCTGACAATTATTTTAGCCCATGAAATGGCACATGAAATACTCTATCATGTAGTGAGTATGATGATATTGTGCATAATATAGTTGCACTTTAAACACTTTTCACATAAGAAGACTTAAATAATCATAATATAATTGTTCTCAGGCACAAACGTTATCTATAGGACTATTAAGGGTCTATTTAACTGTTATACCAACATTGTTTATTTGGATATTTTACCCCACAAGGGTAGCAATAAGGCTTTCTTTATTTCTGTATATACTTACTTCACTTATTTTCTCTTGGTTTAAAAGAAGTTGTGAAAGGGAGGCAGATGAAATTGGACTTCAATTAGCTGCAAAAGTATATAATCTTTATGTTCATGTATCTTTAGGTTTCATTAGTACACCAATTATGAAAATGTGTTTTGCATTTTCAGACTTGTGTTGATCCGAGAGAGGCTCTAGTATTATGGGAGATAATGAAGACATATGAAGATCTCATTGGATCTTCAAAATTTCAACTATCACTTTTTATGGATCATCCCAGTTTCGAAGAACGGCTATTGAGAACCATCGAACTACTGCCTAAGTACAACAATTTAAGGAACCAAGCTGAGGTACTTATAATTCCTGTTCATCTCCTAGAAGTATATCAAGTATTACGCGAGAAATGCATTTCAGTGTCCTGAATTACCAATACGTGATCCACGAGATCGTCTGCCGCAGTACAAGAAAGAAATCGAAAGGAAATTTCGAAAAAATCCAAGATTTTAAGCGAGCGGAAATAAATGGATAAACCTTTTTTTTTTTTACAGCTTTGTAATATGACACTGAGCTTGATGGTATAAATGATTCATTAGTCACACTTAAATAGTACTATGATGATACATTTCTCAGTGATTACCTTATCGTTTGCCTTCCTGCCGCGGTGTAAAAATTTGTGATAGTTTTTCTCTGTGAACCAGCGTCAAGTTCGAACTCGCTACTAATTGTAGTGTTTGCAACATGTTCGTTACAGGAATATTTCTTCTGCTCGTTGAAACAACGTGTGGATATAATATAGATATAAATTTTCCAATTGTTTATTCCCGTGAAGATGCGCTGAAAAACAACAACGCTTACTTCGGCTACACTGTGCTATTGCACCGTGAACCGTTTCAGGATAGATCATGGTAACGTTCATTATTCATTATACATCAAATAAAATGATTTTCTTAGATCATAATTGATCTTGTGTAATCGTAATCGCGTAAGGTTACTAGTATTAACAGCGACAAATGTGAAAAAATTGTACCTCTTTATTTGGGTATAAAACCGTACATAAACCAGATCAAATTGAACATATCTATAAAAATGCAACACGGTTGGTTTGGAAGCGCAATGTCTGTGACCAACGATTCCTTATTGGTAGTAAGCATTAAACATTGAAAATTGATCTTTTCGCTAAACGCGACAGGATTTTTAGTAACATTAATACCAGGTGTGTGCGCCACGAACAATTGTGACCATATTGGATCCTATCTGGAATGATAATTTCGACACCATGCAGGGAGTATGTTACCTTGGAAAGATTACTTGGAATGAACTACTTATGGACGATGATTTTTCGTATCACGGTACATAATTAATGGAACTACTTAATTGAAAGTATGATTGATACTCTGAATAACTGTTTCATTTAAATCGATCAGATTTTAAATCGCCATTCTGGTATAATCCTTTGCACGGCTTTTCCGTACAGTTCTCTGCAAAAAGGGTGAGTAGACCATGTTCTTCCACGGTAGTATATGTTTCATTATCGAACGAGTAATGTATAATATCATCTAGCGAACGAGAAACAATAAAAACGAGAAGAGTTATTTGTTGCTCATGGGAGACCCGAAACGCGAGAATTACGGTACCGTGGAAATAATGACACTATCCAACACTACCGTACGGTCCATAGCTGTGGAATTTCCCTTAAGTGACGATACAGCTCAGTTTGGTACGTATTCATTAATAAATTAACAGGCTTAGTTTTATTTTTACTATGTGATAATGTGTTTACAGGTTACAGCGTTGATTTTGGTTATTTCTTCAAAAGGGACCAATTACTTTATGTCAGTGGTGCACCAGGTTGGCGTTACGTAGGCCTGGTAATGAATAATATTTTCCAAATATACGTGAAATTTAAATGGGAGATTTTGTATAAAATAAATTAACATTTTTATAGGTGGGAATAATCAATCTAGAATCGAATGTATCTGTTATTGCGCAGCTTCATGGTACCGACATTGGTGAATATTTTGGAGCGAGTTTAGCCGTTGGAGACTTAAATAACGACGGTTTAGATGATCTCTTAGTTGGAGCTCCCTACTGGGGAGAAGACAATGGCAAAGTTTACGCATATTTTGGCACATCCAAGGTGTGGAAAATAATTAGAATATAAAGTGGTTAAGCCTTTGCTGTAATACACCATAGTGCAACCCTTGAGGAAAATGTATTTTACATCTTTTTGTAGGGTCAATTTGAAATAGCAGTGACTTTGAAAGGGATCGCAGATGGCGGACATTTTGGGTACACCATAGCTTGCGGTGATTTGGATGCCGATGGATTCGATGGTAATTCAAATCTACTTACAACAGATGTTTTAGATTTTTTATAGAATTTATTTGCTTATTGAAATAGATATAATTGTGGGAGCGCCTTGGGAAGAAAGTGGTGTGATTTATATATACAACGGAGATTCAGATTTAAAGAATACGAATTTACAAGTGTCGCAACGAATCGAAGGTGCAAAATTACCACAATTGAATTTTCCGTTAAAAATACAAAGATTTGGTTTTTCGTTATCGAAACCAGTCGATATTGATGGAAACGGGTTAGTGAAACTCGTCTTATAACGATACCGTTTTCATAAGACATAAATAATTAATAGTCCGTGTCTAGGTATCAGGATATTGCAGTTGGAGCATATAAGTCAGAACACGCTGTAATACTACGCAGTAAGCCAGTAGTAAAAACGGAACTCGTTATTCAGACTGTACCTAATATTTTGCAAAGAGATGCTAGACAATTCCTGATCCAGATATGTCTAAAATACACTAGCCACAACACGCAAAGTACACAAAGTAAGTAACACAAATTTCTATATGAAATTCTATTTATTTATATTTCTCATTTATTATCATTTATTTCTCTGTACAGATTTTAAGATTACAGTCACTATAGATGAACGATACCAACGAACCATAGAAAAAATTTTGGAGTTGAAATCCTTTAACTTAACATCAAACAAATGTTTATCTGTTCCAATTAATATTTCGACGAACATACGAGATTTTATTCAGCCAATTAGTATTTTTGCAAAACACGATTTTATATACGATAACACACCCAGCGAATTTTGCAAATTCTGTCCTATAGAAAGGAGAAACAACAAATTACAAATTGCTCAAGCCCTTCTTCCTTTCAAGATCGATTGCGGGGAAGACAGAATCTGTAACTCCTCTATATCCGCTACCGCGACATTTCACAATGTACGGTATGGCAATGTATGGGTTATCGGTTCAACTGATATAAGTTTAGAAATTAATTTAAAAAACCATGGTGAACCTGCGTATCTTACTACACTTGAGTTCACGTTTCCTAAGGGAGTAGTATTACGTAGTATTTTAACTTCTTGTCAAGAAGACACTTCCAAAGAGAATCTGCTAATTATCTGTGATATGGGCAACCTCATTTTGAATGGGGAAGAGAAAAATATTAAATTAGATTTGGATATGAGACGCTTGATAAATGGTTCATTATACGATCGTGAATTAGATTTTTATGTAGCGATAAAAACTCACAGTATAAATCGTGGAACAACGTATATAGTTAAAACGCTTAATTTAGTAAGCGAGGTTTCCGCAACTTTACACGGTAAAGCAAAAGAGGAAGCTTATTATTTTACTGCTTTAGACGAAGGTGCTTCAAATATAAGTTTCCAACATACTTACCAGGTGTATAAACTTGGTCCATCACCACTAGAAAATGCACAGCTCATTGTCAAAGTGCCATTTGCTATTAAAGATTCAAAAACCTTGGTACACATATATGAATCTCAGGTAAGAAATTCCGACTTAATATATAATTTTGTAAATATAAATCATTGAATAACTATATTTTTAGCTGTACACGTCGGGAGAAATTGTTGAATGTTCCTCAGAGAACATTTTGTTAGATACTCAATTAGTCAAGGTACAAGGTGAACCATCCTCAGACCAATCTAATATGACCCTGTTCTCTAATATAAAATTACAAACTGGAGCTCGTGCGATTGAAAAAAGAAGTTTAGAAAAATCCGTTCCACTGTTATATGATGGGAAAAATAATAAAACTCCACAATCTCTAAATGAGAGTTGGTCCAATAATATTATTTATATGAATTGTTCAACCCCCGATGTGAATTGCGCGACCATCACGTGCGATTTGAATGCATTAAAAACATTACAAAATATTGGAAAGATGGAAATTAAGCTTCTTTTAAATGTTGATAAATTTAAAGGTAATTGTTTGCACAGCTTATCTGTATATTGTAACTTGTGAATAAATCTAATTAATCCACATTTCCTTTAATACATTAAGATAACTTTAAAAACAATAAAGCCGTCCTCAAATTCAGCACAGAAGCGAGCGTAGAAATAATAGAACCTGCTGTGAGAATACATATTAACGGAACTCGGTAAACTCTTATATTTCAAACGTGTGCTTATTGAATACATTTAAATATGACTTAAAATAATTTGTAAGTTACATTGTAGATCTAAAATGGAAATTGCAACAATGTTTTACAATTCTCCAAAAGTAGAAGAGCTGCAGTTATGGATTATTCTTATCTCTGTATTAGTAGGATTATTGTTCTTGCTCATTTTTGCCGCAATTTTAAGCAAAGTAAGATTCTTTTATTTTACGAAAAGTAACATGTCTTATTTATTGTTAATATTCTTTTCAGTTGGGTTTCTTTAAACGAAAAAGTAAACAAAATTTAACAGTTGCAGAAGTAAGTACCATGAAATAAGCGCTTTATAACATTCTGTAATATCAATTTAAAAATAGAATTTAATTAATATCTCGTTGTTTAATTAACATCATGAAACTGCGCATGCGGTTGAATGTATCTAAAAATGATACGTATTTAGCGGTGCGAAAAGTGCTTAAAAGATATGTATTTCGTGAAAAACCATTTATATTTAATAAACTTCTAATTTTTATTTACATTGTATTTAATGTCTCCGATGTAAAACGCCCATTTATGTATACAAATGTTTAATTTTATTAATTATACGTCGTGTATTTACAGTTCATATATCGTATTCAACCATAACAATATGATGAGAACATATAATGGAAAAACATATCTTAAACATATAGATCTATCAATGCAGACATATTTACATCTATTTCTTAATTAAAAACAAGAAAATGTTTGCTATAGTTGTCATTTTCCGTTATTACAGTACACTGAAAGATCGATAACAGGGTTTCGAGAAAACTTTACTGAACGCAACAATAGTCAAACAAGTTTTTCGTTCTTTTTCATGATATTCGTTTTGTACAATGTATGGAAAAAGATCGATAGCATGTTAGTACATAATTACAAATATGTTGTTTATCGTCTTTTTTTTTGGAGAAATTTGACGTTACTGCTAAAAACACTGTTGTTCTAGAAGTTTACTAAAATCTGTACAGGATGTGAGCATAAATTATTTTCTCGATTGTACATCGAATATTCCCATTTTTTTTTTTTTTTATAGAATTGAAAAGGCAATCTTCTGCATTAAAGCGTTATCGTTTCAAATAAATGATCCATACGTAACACATACATCATGTCACTCTCTAGGTTTCATTCGTTTAGACCAGTTTCGTCTGACAGTGTCATTTAATGTGTCTTCACAAAGAGAGACACAAAATGGAAGCACAGCTGTTGCTTTTGTCTAATTCGACATCAGCACCGCACAAAAATTCTTGTGGGTTTAATCCGCAGGAGCAATTGATACGCTCGAGTGAAATTCGTCCCCTTCCATGTTAATGTTGGTACTTAACATTATACGGATAACATGTGACTGTCGTAGCACACTTTGTCGCATATGGACAGGCTTCGACAATGGAGGTGATCAAACTCTCCAAGTTTGTCTTCAGTGCACATCCGTTTGTTAGGCTTCCAACTTATCCATTAGGATTGTTGTTATGAGTATAGGTATTCTTCTTGTCGTAAAGAAATCATGACGATTCGATCGTTTCCAAAAATAAACTATTGAACAGTTTACAGATTACGTGGGTTAATTGTTTTTCTTCCCTTGGTTATACATACGTAGTGCATATGGGTTTATATTGTTCTGTTAGATGCACGTTCTTTATGGACACGAATAAATAATGTATGCTCACATGCTGTAGCTAACCTTTGAATTTATTCAATTAACCGAAACGATGCAAAAATGATCGCAAAGGATAACAATACATTCATGCGTACAATTTTCTCGAGTACCTTAACGCGGAACGCTAACATGGTATTTCAATTTATGTGGAATTATTGAAATATTTCAAGCTGGCTGACTCGTCTCTTGCTTTTATTTATTTTTTCTTTTTCCTTAAACAATGTTACTTTTCTTGGCCATAGTAATATTTTATCACAATAATTTTAATTTCGACTTTGTTAAAAAAATTTAGCGCTATGGACATTTTTTAAATATTTTTTTTAGTATTAAAAAAATTATGTAATAGGTTAGTAATAAATACGATCAACCAGCATAACGTGAAGTGATGTCAGACACGATCTTTTACGTTCTACATTCCAACTTCACAAAATTTCATGTAAAGTAGATTGTATTGAATACATAATGATGGTTATTTTCACATGAGGCGACACGAAGAAAAGTTATGAAAAATGAGCACAATCATTCTGTTTCCTCTAACAAGTTTTCAATAATCTAAGCTATTTATTTTAAATCATTAGTTCGGAACTTTGCAGACATTCTACAAAGAATCGAATGTATCATATGTGAATTACTTGAATCACGATGTAAAATAAACATCATTATGTATGTACGAAGTATAGTTGAACTGGCAGCATATAAAATCTAAATGTAAATTATATTTCCAATATAGAACTTAATGTGTTTGATTTTTGCATTTTAGTACAAAAGAGAGAGAGAGAGAAGTATTTGAAGTTATGTTTACTATGAATAATCACGTAAATTAAATCACGTAAGTGTCAATATCTATCATTCAATGACATTCACCCGCAACTAACATGAAAGTTTAGACAAACAAAAACGAAAGTTAAAATTAATCGTATCGCGCTAGTGATATTTTTCTAACCTAGAACTCACCACTAAATCCCAACCTCATTCTTTGCGTACATCGCAATCTGAATACGACTACCGCTTGCAAAATGTAAATCATCTTGTTTCTCTTAGCGATAAAAAAATATTACTTAAACAACGCAAAAAGAAGATTATTGTAAACTGATATACCCTGTGGTAAAGATGGTAAATTTTCACTTTATATGCTACAACAATCTTCCTTTTGCTTGTTATAGATTAATTTTGTAAATTGCAAGCAGTGGTTTAGATGATGAAGAAAACTAATGAAAAAATATATTTATCTAACTATGCAAGATGCAATTAACGACTACTCCTTAAAATTAAATTCGCTCGATGAAAGGAAATGTAAGTAGTCAATATCCAAAATCCACGTCTTCGCATTCAGATTGGGATGCAAAAGTATCACGTATTGTATAGACACATGCAGCAAAAATGAATAGTGAGAAATAGTATTAAAATTTTTCTGAATCTTACTTTTTTCCCGCATATTTTACTATTTGTTAAATGCCTCCGGAGGTATTTGTCCTCGCTTGTAGAATTCTTGAAACGCCAAGAGCGCATTGTCGTAATTCCATAACACTTCTTCCAAGCACTTCAAACTCCATTCCAGATTCATATTTGTTTGTTGACTGAGCGTCAATGTCATCTGTTGTTTCACGTCTTCAGGTAACGGAGCCGGCAATGGTTTCGCTGTATTACTACTGGAAGGAGTCTGTGATATTGGATTCGACGTCATTTGTCCTTCTGGTTGAGTGTTCAGTTGTTTTAACTGCGCGTCTGTTGGTTGATTGATATGTAATTGCTCGTTTCGAATGCAGTAACCACTTCCTTCTGGTACTATTATGAATGTTCGATTGAAATAACGAATAAACTGCTCCTTTTTATCGAGCTCTTTGAACAGTCCTGTGACTGTGATTAACATCATTCCTTGCTAAAGATGTATAGTACCATAGTTAAAATAGCGAATGAATTATAAATTGTGTTTGAATTAGAAATATAATAAGATCTTACCGTAACCAGACTGATATCCATCGTGAATGTGTTTAGATAGTGAGAGGTTTGTGGCATTTCAGAAATAAATGAAACTACGGGCAAACGTCCCTGTTTCAGTAACTTGTGCCTCTTGTTTGTATCATTTACTCGGTACAAGTTTCGGTTTTCTATTAGGTATCTATTTAATCTGCAATATTCCATTTGTTAGTAACATGTAACGTTAGCATTTATTCCTGAATTAATCTGTATATATCAACGTACTTGTTAGAATTATGAGAGTAGGATACGGTCATGCTAAAACATGCGTGTTCGTCGTACGCATCTAATAATGGTTGACGATTCTCACTATCGAATATGAGAAAGTATTGTTGCAGAAATTGACTGGCAATTTCTTGTGCTTTTGAGTTCGCAACGAACATCCTCTGGGAAAGTGGCATTTTATTTCCTTCGTCCACTACGTCGAACAAAATTGGTTTTGGGAGTTCCATACCATCCTTGTAAAATGGTAAAAGTGGTTATACTTAATTTTACAAAGTATAATTGTCGATAATATGACAATTGACAATTACTTACCAGTCGTAAGAGTTTGGGAAACCGTTTCCGCACGTCACTATGGTCGGGAAAGAAAAGCCAGAAGCCCGGAAGCTCCAAGTTAATTGTAATAACAGAAATATTTGCCTTATTATTGAAAAGAATAATAGAAAAGAAAATGTACAGATTATTTAGAACTTTCATAAGATATTAAAAAGTAAGAAAGTTCCATTTAATCTGTCTACATGTAGACAAATTAATAAATTGATATTTTATTAGAACATAATGCATTAGTTATTGGCATAAGAGGAGTGGCTGTAAACTTTATCGACTTAACCCAGGCCTGAAGAATTCCATCATCATGAAAACGCAGATCATATTGAAACAATACGTTACCTAATGTAGTCATTTTGACGGGTTTTATACTTGTTGCAAACGGGGTTCCCTGCCAGTTTAAGTTCCTCCAGCTTCAAGTCTTTGATCATATCTATCTGATATATATCTTTTATCTATAACATATTAATTGCACATTGGATTATACGACATTACAATATAAACGATAAAATAACATTTTATCTTAAATTAATCACCTTATTATCTCCAATGTAGAGTATTTTTAATTTTTTAAATTTTTTACTTAAAACGTTTAATTTTTCAAGTATTTGCAACTTGTTTCCATCCAAATTTAGTGCTTCCAAATCTGGTATGTGTTCCGCTACGATATCTAACACTGCCTTTAACATTAAGGGTCGGAATAATGCACAGAAATAATCGTGAACAAGATCTAAAATTAAGAAAATTACATTAGCACATTTTACAATAAAAGTCACTTTTAAAAAGTTACTTCAAATGCTACTAACCAGGATCTGTATGAAATCTTGACAAATCTAATGCATTTGTTTCTTGTACTCACTTGCATTTTGTAGCCATCAGTAGTTGTAATCTTACGATCACAGTTATGTAGTGCAATTGCTATTTTGTAATCATCTACATAAAAATTGGCTTCATTTCCAACTACCATGTACTGAAAACAAAGTTTAACAAAGAATTAAAATTTGTACAATGTTTTTAGACACATAATGCATTTAAGATATTTCATTTTTACCATTATTGGAACAAATATTTCTGGTGCAATATAACTATGGAGATTAGTTATTACATACTCTTTTTCGTATCTATGTCCATAAGGTATCTGTAATCAAAGACAATGTCTGTAATAAATATCGAATCAAACCAATCAAAAGAAATGTACAATATTAATTACTTACAGTAATTTTATACCAATTTGCCTCAATAGGAAGTTTATGCCAATTTATACCAAGTTGCCTCATTCTAGGAGCAGGTCCGCTTCTAAACCTTCTGTGAGGTACAGGACTGTTCCTTCCACGTTGCATGCCCCTGTCCCTTCCTCTGATAATAACTTGTCTATTATTGTTATTAGAACTTGTTGCCATTTGAACATCTTCATCTAAACATGCTAATGCCAACCCTCTAGGCTCATCCCTTGTTGGTCTTGCTTGTGTTTTGAATGATACTCTAGGCCTACTTCCAAGATATGAACCTCCATCATTTCTAGGTACACGATCATCATGACCTGCATCGAACATATAAATTAAGAAAACTATAATTGACTTCACTTACACTTCTTGTAAAGAAAATATTAAGCTTAACTATAAAATAAAAGAGAACGAGAAAGTAGACCATAACAAGTGAACAATTAAGAGTAAAGAATATACCAAAATAGTGTTTATCGTCTAAGTTTCCGGATCTTCCACCCCGACTGCTCCATGCAGATTTATTCGGTTTTCTTGGCATCTTCTTTAAGTTACACAACTGATGATCATAAATAAATCGCAATAACCATTGCAAATTTTTACAGGTTAGAAAAGAATGACCTTTTTACGCACGTAGGCAAATTACATTTATTATACCTATCTGACAGCAATGGAATCGTGTTAACAATCGTGACGCGTCAATATTCTTTTCTTCGTCGATTCTTTTAACGAAACACAAATACTACGTTTCATAAAATACAAAAACTCTCCTCCTACTTAAAAAGCGAGGAGAAGATGGCGTGTCAGCCAGAGAAAACGCTTTTATTCTTTTCCGACAGGTGATAGAAGGCGAGCAAAAGCGAGCAATTCTTGAAATCGGAAACACTATACGTATTTTTTCAAATCGTCATTGCGTATTACGATAGAGAAATAGTTTTATTAATTAGTGTGCAATAACTTTCATTGCATAGAAAATAGGAAAGCATCATAATTAACTTTACTTCAATTTATCATTATTTAATTCACATTTTCTGCGCAAATCATAACTACCTTAGGTTGGTACTAATATAGTAAGAAATGAAGGAGAAATGTTGTTGGTAGTACTGAATAGTGTTTCCACATGGTTGCAGTGTTTTGGAATGAAAGATTCGATTTTTGATGTACTGTTTTATTTTTGTTGATAAGAATAATAAAGTATTAAATATTTAAGAAAAATGGTAAATACTACACCGTACATAACATTACGTTTTATTTATAGAAAAAGTAATGCTTACTTTGTAGGTTATGTTTTCGATATTCGATATTGTCATTATTTTACTGAATTTGAATGACACGACTTAATATAATTTTTTATTTATTCGTAATGTACAGGGAAAAAATAAAAGAACGCGAAGAGTTGTTATGCAGAAGTTTGCACAAATGAAGAAAATGATAAGGTTGACTGATACAAGAATGTAAGTCATTCTTTAACCATTAAATATTCTCATTTTTATAAAAAGAATCATTTTTACGTATAAACGATTTATAAATGTTAGTTTGCTATTTCTAGAAAACCAGAACAACGTTTACCATCGAAAAAAGGTAAAAAAGAAAGTCAAGCTGAGTTTAAAATAACAGAAGCGTAAGTATTTTTGTGTATAATCCAATACTTTCAAATAAAGACTTGAAAATATATTGGATTATATTATTACAGGCCTCAGCAGTCCTCTGCATTGTTCTTTCAATATAATACACAATTGGGACCACCTTACCATGTCTTGATAGATACAAACTTTGTTAATTTCTCAATTAAGAATAAGTTGGACATCATAGAAAACATGATGGAATGTCTATATGCAAAATGCATTCCTTATATAACAGACTGTGTAGTGGGTGAATTAGAGAAGCTGGGTCAGAAGTATAAGATAGCTTTAAAGATAATAAAAGACCCTAGGTTTGAAAGATTACACTGCCTGCATAAAGGCACATATGCTGATGACTGTCTTGTTAATAGGGTGACTCAAGTAAGTATAAATGTCGTTAAAGTTCAACTCTAATATAATTAAATATACCTTCCTATGTTTCAGCATAAATGCTATATAGTTGCGACCAATGACAAAGATCTAAAAAGGAGAATACGAAAAATCCCGGGCGTGCCTATAATGTACGTTGCTCAGCATAGGTATACCATAGAAAGAATGCCGGACGCGTACGGAGCCCCCAAAAAATAATCACAACCCTTAGTATTATAATTTTTTTATTGTATAAATCCATGTAATAAAATACGTATTTTATTAACAACCTTTCCAACAAGTATAAAACACTGTTTCACGTTGAACGACTGTAGAAATCTTACGAGACAGCGAAATAGCTTTTTTTTCTCTCTCCTGAAATACAATTCAGAAGCGACAGACAATCGATACGTTTTCCGCGTACGTCCAACCGTTGAAGATAAACAGGGGAGAATGTGTTACAGTTATTGTTCGGTGAAACAATGAAGCTGTTGCGTGTAACGCCCACGTGGCCACGCTGCAGCCAGATAGAATTTTACTGTTTTGCGAATGATGCTGCCCCGTATATGGTCGCAACGTGAAATAACGTTAGACAAGTGGGCGCAAAAGGCCATTTCAAGTGAGTAACGATCCCCCTGCGAATTTATTACGACTGCAACCCTGCAAAATAAGCTGTTAAGAAGTCGCTGTCACGATCCTTTTCGCACGCGGCTAAGATACCGTGGCTGAATAAAGACCGTGTTGGCGATCGTACGCTTACCTATAGTCTAGGGTGCCCGCGATCGATTCCCGGCTGCTCACGAGGGTGAATCAAATGGACGTAGAAACTGATGTGCTCGTAAATTGCTTTAAGATATTGTACGAGAGGTAGGTAAGAATTATGAACGGTACTGTTTTAAAACTCCGATATTATTATTTCTGTGTGTCGTTTTTGCTGGTTAATCGATCTAAGAATTCGATTGGTAACTTTATTTGAGAGAAGAGAATTGTATTGTAAGTATATTTCATTTCGAATAGGATGAAATTTCTATTTAGTACAAAACTTATTTTAATAAAGAACACGGTTGAAAATGTGGCTTAGCACTTTTTTATTTGAACACAAGTGCTTAAGTAAATGCTTGTGGCAATGTTTTGCGTACAAAGTACTGCATACAACAATGTTTTGCATGTCGTACAGCGTTACAAACGAAAATACGTGCGTTTCATAAATAACGCATTTCACAAAGTTGCAAAAGCGAGAAATCGCGTTTGCAACAATGTACGTCTTTCCAAGAGCCCGGGCGAGCCACAGTGTTGCAAATGCGCTGTCGGGGATTGCAACTGTGTTGCCGCGAGTCGCTCCCGAAAATTGCACATTGTTGCAAATGCGTTATCGGGTTTGCAACTTTGTTGCCGCGAGTCACTCCCGAAAATTGCACATTGTTGAAAACTGACGCGTTCGTGCAACAATGTGCGATTTTCGGGAGCGATTCGCGACAACAAAGTTACAACCCCCGACAGCGCATTTGCAACAATGTGCAATTTTCGGGAGCGACTCTCGGCAACAATGTTGCTAACCCAGCAACGGGTTTGTCACAATGTGCATTCGAAAATAATACGAGTTAACGATGTTAAAAGCGAGAATGACACTTGTAACAATGTCACATTCAAGCGAAGTGCTTATAATAATGTTTGCGCACGAAATAATGCTTCTAATAATGTTGCAATCAGAAATAGAGATTCCAACAATGTTTGCGGTCGAGTATAACGCTTCAAGCAATATTGCATTCAAAAGTAACGCGTACAACAATGTTTTGCATTCGAAATAGTGCTTCCATCGATGTTGCATTCGAGAATAGAGACTGCAACAATGTGTCTGAAGTTCCATCTGCAATTTACACAAAAAGAACATTAACTTTCAAATGTTGAATAAAAATTATAAACAATTTCTGACTAATCTACCGCAAGCAGTTAATAATTGAATGCGAAATTAATAAATTAAGCTGTTTTATAAAGTTCAATCATGCAACAAATTCATTTATTACTTTCAATAATTATAAACTACCGTCTACTTTGTTAGTTAACAAGAAACACTAATTGTTTTACAGTCAAAGTACTTCAAAATGAAGGAGAAACTTTATTTTACTATCTACGTTATTAGTAATGTTAAAGCAATGAAAAATTTATTACAAGTATCAATTTTAAACTGTTCACCACATGCAATTATCCTCTAGTGTACAAAAGGAAAGAATACAAGGAATTTCTATTTTAAAAATCAACTAATCTGATGAAACTCTCGATCCTTCCTCTTTGAACGCTGACGGCAGACTGAGCAGAACAACCCCCGTGGTCTTTTTTAGAACCCATAAATTAATCTCTCGATTCGTGACGTCTAATGTCAATTTGGTTATCGTTCGACCAAATAAGCGGAAAATAGACCCTCCTCGCTACTCTTCGACCTTACATTGTCGCCTGAGGGGAAGATGCGACGTAGGTAAATCGTTTAGACAAGTGATTTTCAATCAGCTGTCGATAATGTAGCACGTTGAGAAAAGAACAGGAACCAAGGATTATTTAGTCCTTTTGTCCTCCTACCTGCGTTGGCTGCAGAACAAACATTTAACAGCACGGAAATTAATTTCCAAATGACTCATACGCGATAAATTGTTATTATAAAGGAAGCACCTCAAGGAAAAGTATCAATACTTTTTAAGATTTAAGAAAGTGAAAAAAAACGTAAACATTTCTCTCGTACTTCCTAAATAACAAAAACTAGTTCTCTGTTTTAAAAAAATCGCCTACGAAGTCGAATAAATTTCCGACTGTAACGAAAAAAATAATACAAAAATCGGCACGTGATTCCCTCGTTACTAACTGCCGATAAGACAGTAACCGCGACAGCCTTATCCATCGTGATTGACTATCGAACGAAAGACGTAAGAGTAAGTGTGACAGCCTTATTCTATCACTATTAACTGATTAACAACGAGACGTCGCAACTTCTCCTACATCTCCCATTTCGCTACATAGACCTTAAAAATCCCGTCTGAAGCCTGGCAAGTTTGCTTTACCTGACAATACACGGCAAGTACAGCGAGTCGTTTCGTCTGACTTTTCACGGTCGTTACTACTTGTTTTCCGCTGTCTTACACGCTCATTCAAGTCTCCGGTACAATTAACGAGAATCGCGGCCGGCGCGGCGTCGGAGAGCGAACTCCGTCGTTTTTAATCGTCGCCGATTATTTTTCTAATTTTATCTTC